>NC_092378.1:70392171-70569100 GCF_030028105.1 Mobula birostris | reverse complement strand
CCTCAATACACTACCTCAAAGTACAAAGTTCCTCACTCTAATACCTCAAAGTACAAAGTACCTCACTCTACTACCTCAACGTACAAATTACCTCACTCTATTACCTCAAAGTACAAAGTACCTCACCGCACTACCTCAAAGTACAAAGTTCCTCACTGCACGGCCTCAAAGTACAAAGTTCCTCACCGCCCTACCTCAAAGTACAAAGTACCTCACTCTACTACCTCAAAGTACAAAGTACCTCACCGCACTACCTCAAAGTACCAAGTACCTCACTCTACTACCTCAAAGTACAAAGTTCCTCACTCTACTACCTCAAAGTACAAACTACCTCACTCTACTACCTCAAATTACAAAGTTCCTCACCGCACTACCTCAAAGTGCAAAGTACCTCACTGCACTACGTCAAAGTACAAAGTACCTCACTCTACTTCCTCAAAGTACAAAGTACCTCACTCTACTACCTCAAAGTACAAAGTTCCTCACCGCACTACTTCAAAGTACAAAGTACCTCATTGCACTACCTCAAAGTACAAAGTACCTCACTGCACTATCTCAAAGTACAAAGCTCCTCACTGCACGACCTCAAAGTACAAAGTTCCTCACCGCCCTACCTCAAAGTACAAAGTACCTCACTCTACTACCTCAAAGAACAAAGTTCCTCACTGCACTACCTCAAAGTACAAAGTACCTCACTCTACTACCTCAAAGTACAAAATAACGCACCGCACTACCTCAAAGTACAAAGTACCTCACTCTACTACCTCAAAGTACAAAGTACCTCACTGCACTACCTCAAACTACAAAGTACATCACCGCAATACCTCAAAGTACACAGTTCCTCACTCTACTACCTCAAAGTACAAAGTACCTCACCGCACTACCTCATAGTACAAAGTTCCTCACCGCACTACCTCAAAGTAAAAAGTACCTCACTCTACTACCTCAAAGTACAAAGTTCCTCACTGCACTACCTCAAAGTACAAAGTACCTCACTCTACTTCCTCAAAGTACAAAGTACCTCACTCTACTACCTCAAAGTACAAAGTTCCGCCCCGCACTACTTCAAAGTACAAAGTACCCCATTGCACTACCTCAAAGTACAAAGTACCTCACCGCACTACCTCAAAGTACAAAGTTCCTCACTGCACGACCTCAAAGTACAAAGTTCCTCACTCTACTACCTCAAAGTAAAAAGTACCTCACCGCACTACCTCAAAGTACAAAGTACCTCACTCTACTACCTCAAAGTACAAAGTTCCTCACTGCACTACCTCAAAGTACAAAGTACCTCACTGCACTACCTCAAAGTACAAAGTACCTCACTCTACTACCTCAAAGTACAAAGTACCTCACCGCACTACCTCAAAGTACAAAGTACCTCACTCTACTACCTCAAAGTACAAAGTACCTCACTGCACTACCTCAAAGTACAAAGTACCCCACTCTACTACCTCAAAGTACAAACTACCTCACCGCACAATCTCAAAGTACAAAGTACCTCACTCTACTACCTCAAAGTGCAAAGTACCTCACTCTACTACCTCAGACTACAAAGTACGTCACTACACTACCTCAAAGTACAAAGTACTGCACCGCACTACCTCAAGTACAAAGTTCCTCACTGCACTACCTCACCGCACTACCTCAAAGTACAAAGTACCTCACTCTACTACCTCAGAGTACAAAGTACCTCACTGCACTACCTCAAAGTACAAGGTACATCACTCTACTACCTCAAAGTACAAAGTACCTCACTCTACTACCTCAAAGTACAAAGTTCTTCACCGCACTACCTCAAAGTACCTCACTGCACTACCTCAAAGTACAAAGTTCCTCACTCTAGTACCTCAAAGTACAAAGTTCCTCACTGCACTACCTCAAAGTACAAAGTACCTCACTCTACTACCTCAAAATACAAAGTACCGCACCGCACTACCTCAAAGTACAAAGTACTTCACTCTACTACCTCAAAGTACAAAGTACCTCACTGCACTACCTCAAAGTACAAAGTACCTCACCGCACTTCCTCAAATTACACAGTTCCTCACTCTACTACCTCAAAGTACAAAGTACCTCACCGCACTACCTCAAAGTACAAAGTTCCTTACCGCACTACCTCAAAGTACAAAGTACCTCACTCTACTTCCTCCAAGTACAAAGTACCTCACTCTACTACCTCAAGTACAAAGTTCCTCACCGCACTACTTCAAAGTATAAAGTACCTCATTGCACTACCTCAAAGTACAAAGTTCCTGACAGCACTACCTCAAAGTACAAACTACCTCACTCTACTTCCTCAAAGTACAAATTACCTCACCGCACTACCTCAAAGTACAAAGTACCTCACTCTACTACCTCAAAGTACAAAGTTCCTCACTACACTACCTCAAAGTACAAAGTTCCTCACTCTACTACCTCAAAGTACAAACTACCTCACTCTACTACCTCAAATTACAAAGTTCCTCACCGCACTACCTCAAAGTGCAAAGTACCTCACTGCACTACGTCAAAGTACAAAGTACCTCACTCTACTTCCTCAAAGTACAAAGTACCTCACTCTACTACCTCAAAGTACAAAGTTCCTCACCGCGCTACTTCAAAGTACAAAGTACCTGACCGCACTACCTCAAAGTACAAAGTACCTCACTCTACTACCTCAAAGTACAAAGTTCCTCACTGCACTACCTCAAAGTACAAAGTACCTCACTGCACTACCTCAAAGTACAAAGTACCTCACTCTACTACCTCAAAGTACAATGTACCTCACCGCACTACCTCAAAGTACAAAGTACCTCACTCTACTACCTCAAAGTACAAAGTTCCTCACTGCACTACCTCAAAGTGCAAAGTACCTCACTCTACTACCTCAAAGTACAAACTACCTCCCCGCACAACCTCAAAGTACAAAGTACCTCACTCTACTACCTCAAAGTAGAAAGTACCTCACCGCACTACCTCAAAGTACAAAGTTCCTCACTGCACTACCTCAAAGTACGAAGTACCTCACCGCACTACTACAAAGTACAAAGTTCCTCACTGCACTACCTCAAAGTGCAAATTACCAAGTACCTCACTCTACTACCTCAGACTACAAAGTACCTCACTGCACTACCTCAAAGTACAAAGTACTGCACCGCACTACCTCAAAGTACAAAGTTCCTCACTGCACTACCTCAAAGTACCTCACCGCACGACCTCAAAGTACAAAGTACCTCACTCTACTATCTCAGAGTACAAAGTACCTCACCGCACTACCTCAAAGTACAAACTTCCTCACTCTACTACCTCAAAGTACAAAGTTGCTTACTGCACTACCTCAAAGTACAAAGTACCTCAGTGCACTACCTCAAAGTACAAAGTGCCCCACTCTACTACCTCAAAGTACAAAGTACCTCACCGCACCAGCTCAAAGTACAAAGTTCCTCACTCTACTACCTCAAAGTACAAAGTACCTCACCGCACTACTTCAAAGTACAAAGTTCCTCACTGCACGGCCTCAAAGTACAAAGTTCCTCACCGCCCTACCTCAAAGTACAAAGTACCTCACTCTACTACCTCAAAGTACAAAGTACCTCACCGCACTACCTCAAAGTACCAAGTACCACACTCTACTACCTCAAAGTACAAAGTTCCTCACTCTACTACCTCAAAGTACAAACTACCTCACTCTACTACCTCAAATTACAAAGTTCCTCACCGCACTACCTCAAAGTGCAAAGTACCTCACTGCACTACGTCAAAGTACAAAGTACCTCACTCTACTTCCTCAAAGTACAAAGTACCTCACTCTACTACCTCAAGGTACAAAGTTCCTCACCGCACTACTTCAAATTACAAAGTACCTCATTGCACTACCTCAAAGTACAAAGTACCTCACTGCACTATCTCAAAGTACAAAGCTCCTCACTGCACGAACTCAAAGTACAAAGTTCCTCACCGCCCTACCTCAAAGTACAAAGTACCTCACCTCACTACCTCAAAGTACAAAGTACCTCACTCTACTACCTCAAAGTACAAATTACCTCACCGCACTACCTCAAAGTACAAAGTACCTCACCTTACTACCTCAAATTGTAAAGTTCCTCAATACACTACCTCAAAGTACAAAGTTCCTCACTCTAATACCTCAAAGTACAAAGTACCTCCCTCTACTACCTCAACGTACAAATTACCTCACTCTATTACCTCAAAGTACAAAGTACCTCACCGCACTACCTCAAAGTACAAAGTTCCTCACTGCACGGCCTCAAAGTACAAAGTTCCTCACCGCCCTACCTCAAAGTACAAAGTACCTCACTCTACTACCTCAAAGTACAAAGTACCTCACCGCACTACCTCAAAGCACCAAGTACCACACTCTACTACCTCAAAGTACAAAGTTCCTCACTCTACTACCTCAAAGTACAAACTACCTCACTCTACTACCTCAAATTACAAAGTTCCTCACCGCACTACCTCAAAGTGCAAAGTACCTCACTGCACTACGTCAAAGTACAAAGTACCTCACTCTACTTCCTCAAAGTACAAAGTACCTCACTCTACTACCTCAAGGTACAAAGTTCCTCACCGCACTACTTCAAAGTACAAAGTACCTCATTGCACTACCTCAAAGTACAAAGTACCTCACTGCACTATCTCAAAGTACAAAGCTCCTCACTGCACGACCTCAAAGTACAAAGTTCCTCACCGCCCTACCTCAAAGTACAAAGTACCTCACTCTACTACCTCAAAGAACAAAGTTCCTCACTGCACTACGTCAAAGTACAAAGTACCTCACTCTACTACCTCAAAGTACAAAATAACGCACCGCACTACCTCAAAGTACAAAGTACCTCACTCTACTACCTCAAAGTACAAAGTACCTCACTGCACTACCTCAAACTACAAAGTACATCACCGCAATACCTCAAAGTTCACAGTTCCTCACTCTACTACCTCAAAGTACAAAGTACCTCACCGCACTACCTCATAGTACAAAGTTCCTCACCGCACTACCTCAAAGTAAAAAGTACCTCACTCTACTACCTCAAAGTACAAAGTTCCTCACTGCACTACCTCAAAGTACAAAGTACCTCACTCTACTTCCTCAAAGTACAAAGTACCTCACTCTACTACCTCAAAGTACAAAGTTCCGCCCCGCACTACTTCAAAGTACAAAGTACCCCATTGCACTACCTCAAAGTACAAAGTACCTCACCGCACTACCTCAAAGTACAAAGTTCCTCACTCTACTACCTCAAAGTAAAAAGTACCTCACCGCACTACCTCAAAGTACAAAGTACCTCACTCTACTACCTCAAAGTACAAAGTTCCTCACTGCACTACCTCAAAGTACAAAGTACCTCACTGCACTACCTCAAAGTACAAAGTACCTCACTCTACTACCTCAAAGTACAAAGTACCTCACCGCACTACCTCAAAGTACAAAGTACCTCACTCTACTACTTCAAAGTACAAAGTACCTCACTGAACTACCTCAAAGTACAAAGTACCCCACTCTACTACCTCAAAGTACAAACTACCTCACCGCACAATCTCAAAGTACAAAGTACCTCACTCTACTACCTCAAAGTGCAAAGTACCTCACTCTACTACCTCAGACTACAAAGTACGTCAATACACTACCTCAAAGTACAAAGTACTGCACCGCACTACCTCAAGTACAAAGTTCCTCACTGCACTACCTCAAAGTACAAGGTACATCACTCTACTACCTCAAAGTACAAAGTACCTCACTCTACTACCTCAAAGTACAAAGTTCTTCACCGCACTACCTCAAAGTACCTCACTGCACTACCTCAAAGTACAAAGTTCCTCACTCTAGTACCTCAAAGTACAAAGTTCCTCACTGCACTACCTCAAAGTACAAAGTACCTCACTCTACTACCTCAAAGTACAAAGTACCGCACCGCACTACCTCAAAGTACAAAGTACCTCACTCTACTACCTCAAAGTACAAAGTACCTCACTGCACTACCTCAAAGTACAAAGTACCTCACCGCACTTCCTCAAAGTACACAGTTCCTCACTCTACTACCTCAAAGTACAAAGTACCTCACCGCACTACCTCAAAGTACAAAGTTCCTTACCGCACTACCTCAAAGTACAAAGTACCTCACTCTACTTCCTCCAAGTACAAAGTACCTCACTCTACTACCTCAAGTACAAAGTTCCTCACCGCACTACTTCAAAGTATAAAGTACCTCATTGCACTTCCTCAAAGTACAAAGTTCCTGACAGCACTACCTCAAAGTACAAACTACCTCACTCTACTTCCTCAAAGTACAAATTACCTCACCGCACTACCTCAAAGTACAAAGTACCTCACTCTACTACCTCAAAGTACAAAGTTCCTCACTACACTACCTCAAAGTACAAAGTTCCTCACCCTACTACCTCAAAGTACAAACTACCTCACTCTACTACCTCAAATTACAAAGTTCCTCACCGCACTACCTCAAAGTGCAAAGTACGTCACTGCACTACGTCAAAGTACAAAGTACCTCACTCTACTTCCTCAAAGTACAAAGTACCTCACTCTACTACCTCAAAGTACAAAGTTCCTCACCGCGCTACTTCAAAGTACAAAGTACCTCATTGCACTACCTCAAAGTACAAAGTACCTCACTGCACTACCTCAAAGTACAAAGCACCTCACTGCACTACCTCAAAGTACAAAGTTCCTCACTGCACGACCTCAAAGTACAAAGCTCCTCACCGCCCTACCTCAAAGTACAAAGTACCTCACTCTACTACCTCAAAGTACAAAGTTCCTCACTGCACTACCTCAAAGTACAAAGTACCTCACTGCACTACCTCAAAGTACAAAGTACCTCACTCTACTACCTCAAAGTACAATGTACCTCACCGCACTACCTCAAAGTACAAAGTACCTCACTCTACTACCTCAAAGTACAAAGTTCCTCACTGCACTACCTCAAAGTGCAAAGTACCTCACTCTACTACCTCAAAGTACAAACTACCTCCCCGCACAACCTCAAAGTACAAAGTACCTCACTCTACTACCTCAAAGTAGAAAGTACCTGACCGCACTACCTCAAAGTACAAAGTTCCTCACTGCACTACCTCAAAGTACGAAGTACCTCACCGCACTACTACAAAGTACAAAGTTCCTCACTGCACTACCTCAAAGTGCAAAGTACCAAGTACCTCACTCTACTACCTCAGACTACAAAGTACCTCACTGCACTACCTCAAAGTACAAAGTACTGCACCGCACTACCTCAAAGTACAAAGTTCCTCACTGCACTACCTCAAAGTACCTCACCGCACGACCTCAAAGTACAAAGTACCTCACTCTACTATCTCAGAGTACAAAGTACCTCACCGCACTACCTCAAAGTACAAACTTCCTCACTCTACTACCTCAAAGTACAAAGTTCCTTACTGCACTACCTCAAAGTACAAAGTACCTCAGTGCACTACCTCAAAGTACAAAGTACCCCACTCTACTACCTCAAAGTACACAGTACCTCACCGCACCAGCTCAAAGTACAAAGTACCTCACTCTACTACCTCAATGTACAAAGTACCTTACCGCACTACCTCAAAGTACCAAGTACCTCACTCTACTACCTCAAAGTACAAAGTTCCTCACTCTACTACCTCAAAGTACAAACTACCTCACTCTACTACCTCAAATTACAAAGTTCCTCACCGCACTACCTCAAAGTGCAAAGTACCTCACTGCACTACGTCAAAGTACAAAGTACCTCACTCTACTTCCTCAAAGTACAAAGTACCTCACTCTACTACCTCAAAGTACAAAGTTCCTCACCGCACTACTTCAAAGTACGAAGTACCTCATTGCACTACCTCAAAGTACAAAGTACCTCACTGCACTACCTCAAAGTACAAAGTTCCTCACTGCACGACCTCAAAGTACAAAGTTCCTCACCACCCTACCTCAAAGTACAAAGTACCTCACTCTACTACCTCAAAGTACAAAGTTCCTCACTGCACTACCTCAAAGTACAAAGTACCTCACTCTACTACCTCAAAGTACAAAATAACGCACCGCACTACCTCAAAGTACAAAGTACCTCACTCTACTACCTCAAAGTACAAAGTACCTCACTGCACTACCTCAAACTACAAAGTACATCACCGCACTACCTCAAAGTAAAAAGTACCTCACTCTACTACCTCAAAGTACAAAGTTCCTCACTGCACTACCTCAAAGTACAAAGTACCTCACTCTACTTCCTCAAAGTACAAAGTACCTCACTCTACTACCTCAAAGTACAAAGTTCCTCCCCGCGCTACTTCAAAGTACAAAGTACCCCATTGCACTACCTCAAAGTACAAAGTACCTCACCGCACTACCTCAAAGTACAAAGCACCTCACTGCACTACCTCAAAGTACAAAGTTCCTCACTGCACGACCTCAAAGTACAAAGTTCCTCACCGCCCTACCTCAAAGTACAAAGTACCTCACTCTACTACCTCAAAGTACAAAGTTCCTCACTGCACTACCTCAAAGTACAAAGTACCTCACTCTACTACCTCAAAGTACAAAGTTCCTCACTACACTACCTCAAAGTACAAAGTTCCTCACCCTACTACCTCAAAGTACAAACTACCTCACTCTACTACCTCAAATTACAAAGTTCCTCACCGCACTACCTCAAAGTGCAAAGTACGTCACTGCACTACGTCAAAGTACAAAGTACCTCACTCTACTTCCTCAAAGTACAAAGTACCTCACTCTACTACCTCAAAGTACAAAGTTCCTCACCGCGCTACTTCAAAGTACAAAGTACCTCATTGCACTACCTCAAAGTACAAAGTACCTCACTGCACTACCTCAAAGTACAAAGCACCTCACTGCACTACCTCAAAGTACAAAGTTCCTCACTGCACGACCTCAAAGTACAAAGCTCCTCACCGCCCTACCTCAAAGTACAAAGTACCTCACTCTACTACCTCAAAGTACAAAGTTCCTCACTGCACTACCTCAAAGTACAAAGTACCTCACTGCACTACCTCAAAGTACAAAGTACCTCACTCTACTACCTCAAAGTACAATGTACCTCACCGCACTACCTCAAAGTACAAAGTACCTCACTCTACTACCTCAAAGTACAAAGTTCCTCACTGCACTACCTCAAAGTGCAAAGTACCTCACTCTACTACCTCAAAGTACAAACTACCTCCCCGCACAACCTCAAAGTACAAAGTACCTCACTCTACTACCTCAAAGTAGAAAGTACCTGACCGCACTACCTCAAAGTACAAAGTTCCTCACTGCACTACCTCAAAGTACGAAGTACCTCACCGCACTACTACAAAGTACAAAGTTCCTCACTGCACTACCTCAAAGTGCAAAGTACCAAGTACCTCACTCTACTACCTCAGACTACAAAGTACCTCACTGCACTACCTCAAAGTACAAAGTACTGCACCGCACTACCTCAAAGTACAAAGTTCCTCACTGCACTACCTCAAAGTACCTCACCGCACGACCTCAAAGTACAAAGTACCTCACTCTACTATCTCAGAGTACAAAGTACCTCACCGCACTACCTCAAAGTACAAACTTCCTCACTCTACTACCTCAAAGTACAAAGTTCCTTACTGCACTACCTCAAAGTACAAAGTACCTCAGTGCACTACCTCAAAGTACAAAGTACCCCACTCTACTACCTCAAAGTACACAGTACCTCACCGCACCAGCTCAAAGTACAAAGTACCTCACTCTACTACCTCAATGTACAAAGTACCTTACCGCACTACCTCAAAGTACCAAGTACCTCACTCTACTACCTCAAAGTACAAAGTTCCTCACTCTACTACCTCAAAGTACAAACTACCTCACTCTACTACCTCAAATTACAAAGTTCCTCACCGCACTACCTCAAAGTGCAAAGTACCTCACTGCACTACGTCAAAGTACAAAGTACCTCACTCTACTTCCTCAAAGTACAAAGTACCTCACTCTACTACCTCAAAGTACAAAGTTCCTCACCGCACTACTTCAAAGTACGAAGTACCTCATTGCACTACCTCAAAGTACAAAGTACCTCACTGCACTACCTCAAAGTACAAAGTTCCTCACTGCACGACCTCAAAGTACAAAGTTCCTCACCACCCTACCTCAAAGTACAAAGTACCTCACTCTACTACCTCAAAGTACAAAGTTCCTCACTGCACTACCTCAAAGTACCTCACCGCACGACCTCAAAGTACAAAGTACCTCACTCTACTATCTCAGAGTACAAAGTACCTCACCGCACTACCTCAAAGTACAAACTTCCTCACTCTACTACCTCAAAGTACAAAGTTCCTTACTGCACTACCTCAAAGTACAAAGTACCTCAGTGCACTACCTCAAAGTACAAAGTACCCCACTCTACTACCTCAAAGTACACAGTACCTCACCGCACCAGCTCAAAGTACAAAGTACCTCACTCTACTACCTCAATGTACAAAGTACCTTACCGCACTACCTCAAAGTACCAAGTACCTCACTCTACTACCTCAAAGTACAAAGTTCCTCACTCTACTACCTCAAAGTACAAACTACCTCACTCTACTACCTCAAATTACAAAGTTCCTCACCGCACTACCTCAAAGTGCAAAGTACCTCACTGCACTACGTCAAAGTACAAAGTACCTCACTCTACTTCCTCAAAGTACAAAGTACCTCACTCTACTACCTCAAAGTACAAAGTTCCTCACCGCACTACTTCAAAGTACGAAGTACCTCATTGCACTACCTCAAAGTACAAAGTACCTCACTGCACTACCTCAAAGTACAAAGTTCCTCACTGCACGACCTCAAAGTACAAAGTTCCTCACCACCCTACCTCAAAGTACAAAGTACCTCACTCTACTACCTCAAAGTACAAAGTTCCTCACTGCACTACCTCAAAGTACAAAGTACCTCACTCTACTACCTCAAAGTACAAAATAACGCACCGCACTACCTCAAAGTACAAAGTACCTCACTCTACTACCTCAAAGTACAAAGTACCTCACTGCACTACCTCAAACTACAAAGTACATCACCGCACTACCTCAAAGTAAAAAGTACCTCACTCTACTACCTCAAAGTACAAAGTTCCTCACTGCACTACCTCAAAGTACAAAGTACCTCACTCTACTTCCTCAAAGTACAAAGTACCTCACTCTACTACCTCAAAGTACAAAGTTCCTCCCCGCGCTACTTCAAAGTACAAAGTACCCCATTGCACTACCTCAAAGTACAAAGTACCTCACCGCACTACCTCAAAGTACAAAGCACCTCACTGCACTACCTCAAAGTACAAAGTTCCTCACTGCACGACCTCAAAGTACAAAGTTCCTCACCGCCCTACCTCAAAGTACAAAGTACCTCACTCTACTACCTCAAAGTACAAAGTTCCTCACTGCACTACCTCAAAGTACAAAGTACCTCACTCTACTACCTCAAAGTACAAAGTTCCTCACTACACTACCTCAAAGTACAAAGTTCCTCACCCTACTACCTCAAAGTACAAACTACCTCACTCTACTACCTCAAATTACAAAGTTCCTCACCGCACTACCTCAAAGTGCAAAGTACGTCACTGCACTACGTCAAAGTACAAAGTACCTCACTCTACTTCCTCAAAGTACAAAGTACCTCACTCTACTACCTCAAAGTACAAAGTTCCTCACCGCGCTACTTCAAAGTACAAAGTACCTCATTGCACTACCTCAAAGTACAAAGTACCTCACTGCACTACCTCAAAGTACAAAGCACCTCACTGCACTACCTCAAAGTACAAAGTTCCTCACTGCACGACCTCAAAGTACAAAGCTCCTCACCGCCCTACCTCAAAGTACAAAGTACCTCACTCTACTACCTCAAAGTACAAAGTTCCTCACTGCACTACCTCAAAGTACAAAGTACCTCACTGCACTACCTCAAAGTACAAAGTACCTCACTCTACTACCTCAAAGTACAATGTACCTCACCGCACTACCTCAAAGTACAAAGTACCTCACTCTACTACCTCAAAGTACAAAGTTCCTCACTGCACTACCTCAAAGTGCAAAGTACCTCACTCTACTACCTCAAAGTACAAACTACCTCCCCGCACAACCTCAAAGTACAAAGTACCTCACTCTACTACCTCAAAGTAGAAAGTACCTGACCGCACTACCTCAAAGTACAAAGTTCCTCACTGCACTACCTCAAAGTACGAAGTACCTCACCGCACTACTACAAAGTACAAAGTTCCTCACTGCACTACCTCAAAGTGCAAAGTACCAAGTACCTCACTCTACTACCTCAGACTACAAAGTACCTCACTGCACTACCTCAAAGTACAAAGTACTGCACCGCACTACCTCAAAGTACAAAGTTCCTCACTGCACTACCTCAAAGTACCTCACCGCACGACCTCAAAGTACAAAGTACCTCACTCTACTATCTCAGAGTACAAAGTACCTCACCGCACTACCTCAAAGTACAAACTTCCTCACTCTACTACCTCAAAGTACAAAGTTCCTTACTGCACTACCTCAAAGTACAAAGTACCTCAGTGCACTACCTCAAAGTACAAAGTACCCCACTCTACTACCTCAAAGTACACAGTACCTCACCGCACCAGCTCAAAGTACAAAGTACCTCACTCTACTACCTCAATGTACAAAGTACCTTACCGCACTACCTCAAAGTACCAAGTACCTCACTCTACTACCTCAAAGTACAAAGTTCCTCACTCTACTACCTCAAAGTACAAACTACCTCACTCTACTACCTCAAATTACAAAGTTCCTCACCGCACTACCTCAAAGTGCAAAGTACCTCACTGCACTACGTCAAAGTACAAAGTACCTCACTCTACTTCCTCAAAGTACAAAGTACCTCACTCTACTACCTCAAAGTACAAAGTTCCTCACCGCACTACTTCAAAGTACGAAGTACCTCATTGCACTACCTCAAAGTACAAAGTACCTCACTGCACTACCTCAAAGTACAAAGTTCCTCACTGCACGACCTCAAAGTACAAAGTTCCTCACCACCCTACCTCAAAGTACAAAGTACCTCACTCTACTACCTCAAAGTACAAAGTTCCTCACTGCACTACCTCAAAGTACAAAGTACCTCACTCTACTACCTCAAAGTACAAAATAACGCACCGCACTACCTCAAAGTACAAAGTACCTCACTCTACTACCTCAAAGTACAAAGTACCTCACTGCACTACCTCAAACTACAAAGTACATCACCGCACTACCTCAAAGTAAAAAGTACCTCACTCTACTACCTCAAAGTACAAAGTTCCTCACTGCACTACCTCAAAGTACAAAGTACCTCACTCTACTTCCTCAAAGTACAAAGTACCTCACTCTACTACCTCAAAGTACAAAGTTCCTCCCCGCGCTACTTCAAAGTACAAAGTACCCCATTGCACTACCTCAAAGTACAAAGTACCTCACCGCACTACCTCAAAGTACAAAGCACCTCACTGCACTACCTCAAAGTACAAAGTTCCTCACTGCACGACCTCAAAGTACAAAGTTCCTCACCGCCCTACCTCAAAGTACAAAGTACCTCACTCTACTACCTCAAAGTACAAAGTTCCTCACTGCACTACCTCAAAGTACAAAGTACCTCACTGCACTACCTCAAAGTACAAAGTACCTCACTCTACTACCTCAAAGTACAAAGTACCTCACCGCACTACCTCAAAGTACAAAGTACCTCACTGCACTACCTCAAACTACAATGTACCCCACTCTACTACCTCAAAGTACAAACTACCTCACCGCACACTCTCAAAGTACAAAGTACCTCACTCTACTACCTCAAAGTGCAAAGTACCTCACTCTACTACCTCAGACTACAAAGTACCTCACTACACTACCTCAAAGTACAAAGTACTGCACCGCACTACCTCAAGTACAAAGTTCCTCACTGCACTACCTCACCGCACTACCTCAAAGTACAAAGTACCTCACTCTACTACCTCAAAGTACAAAGTACCTCACTCTACTACCTCAAAGTACAAAGTTCTTCACCGCACTACCTCAAAGTACCTCACTGTACTACCTCAAAGTACAAACTTCCTCACTCTAGTACCTCAAAGTACAAAGTTCCTCACTGCACTACCTCAAAGTACAAAGTACCTCACTCTACTACCTCAAAGTACAAAGTACCGCACCGCACTACCTCAAAGTACAAAGTACCTCACTCTACTACCTCAAAGTACAAAGTACCTCACTGCACTACCTCAAAGTACAAAGTACCTCACCGCACTTCCTCAAAGTACACAGTTCCTCACTCTACTACCTCAAAGTACAAAGTACCTCACCGCACTACCTCAAAGTACAAAGTTCCTTACCGCGCTACCTCAAAGTACAAACTACCTCACTCTACTTCCTCCAAGTACAAAGTACATCACTCTACTACCTCAAAGTACAAAGTACCTCACTGCACTACCTCAAAGTACCTCACCGCACTACCTCAAAGTACAAAGTACGTCACTGCACTACCTCAAAGTACAAAGTACCTCACCGCAATACCTCAAAGTACAAAGTACCTCACTCTACTTCCTCAAAGTAGAAAGTACCTCACCGCACTACCTCAAAGTACAAAGTACCTCACTGCACTACCTCAAAGTACCTCACCGCACTACCTCAAAGTACAAAGTACCTCACTCTACTACCTCAAAGTACAAAGTACCTCACTGCACTACCTCAAAGTACCTCACCGCACTACCTCAAAGTACAAAGTACCTCACCGCACTACCTCAAAGTACAAAGTACCTCACTGCACTACCTCAAAGTACAAAGTTCCTCACTGCACGACCTCAAAGTACAAAGCTCCTCACCGCCCTACCTCAAAGTACAAAGTACCTCACTCTACTACCTCAGAGTACAAAGTACCTCACCGCACTACCTCAAAGTACAAACTTCCTCACTCTACTACCTCAAAGTACAAAGTTCCTCACTGCACTACCTCAAAGTACAAAGTACCTCAGTGCACTACCTCAAAGTACAAAGTACCCCACTCTACTACCTCAATGTACAAAGTACCTCACCGCACTAGCTCAAAGTACAAAGTACCTCACTCTACTACCTCAAAGTACAAAGTACCTTACCGCACTACCTCAAAGTACCAAGTACCTCACTCTACTACCTCAAAGTACAAAGTTCCTCACTCTACTAACTCAAAGTACAAACTACCTCACTCTACTACCTCAAATTACAAAGTTCCTCACCGCACTACCTCAAAGTGCAAAGTACCTCACTGCACTACGTCAAAGTACAAAGTACCTCACTCTACTTCCTCAAAGTACAAGGTACCTCACTCTACTACCTCAAAGTACAAAGTTCCTCAACGCACTACTTCAAAGTACAAAGTACCTCATTGCACTACCTCAAAGTACAAAGTACCTCACTGCACTACCTCAAAGTACAAAGTTCCTCACTTCACGACCTCAAAGTACAAAGTTCCTCACCACCCTACCTCAAAGTACAAAGTACCTCACTCTACTACCTCAAAGTACAAAGTACCTCACTCTACTACCTCAAAGTACAAAATAACGCACCGCACTACCTCAAAGTACAAAGTACCTCACTCTACTACCTCAAAGTACAAAGTACCTCACTGCACTACCTCAAACTACAAAGTACATCACCGCACTACCTCAAAGTACAAAGTACCTCACTCTACTTCCTCCAAGCACAAAGTACCTCACTCTACTACCTCAAGTACAAAGTTCCTCACTGCACTACTTCAAAGTACAAAGTACCTCATTGCACTACCTCAAAGTACAAAGTTCCTCACCGCATTACCTCAAAGTACAAAGTACCTCACTCTACTTCCTCAAAGTACAAAATACCTCACTCTACTACCTCAAAGTACAAAGTTCCTCACCGCACCTCTTCAAAGTACAAAGTACCTCATTGTACTACATCAAAGTACAAAGTACCTCACCGCACTACCTCAAAGTACAAAGCACCTCACTGCACTACCTCAAAGTACAAAGTACATCACTGCACTACCTCAAACTACAAAGTACCTCACCGCACTACCTTAAAATACAGAGTTCCTCACTGCAGTACCTCAAAGTACAAATTACAAAGTACCTCACTCTGCTACCTCAGACTACAAAGTACCTCACTGTACTACCTCAAAGTACAAAGTACTGCACCGCACTACCTTAAAGTACAAAGTACCTCACCGCACTACCTCAAAGTACAAAGTTCCTCACCGCCTTACCTCACTCTACTACCTCAAAGTACAAAGTTCCTCACTGCACTACCTCAAAGTACAAAGTACCTCACCGCACTACCTCAAAGTACAAAGTTCCTCACCGCCTTACCTCACTCTACTACCTCAAAGTACAAAGTAGCTCACCGCCCTACCTCAAAGTACAAAGTACCTCACTCTACTTCCTCAAAGTACAAAGTACCTCACTCTACTACCTCAAAGTACAAAGTTCCTCACCGCGCTACTTCAAAGTACAAAGTACCTCATTGCACTACCTCAAAGTACAAAGTACCTCACTGCACTACCTCAAAGTACAAAGCACCTCACTGCACTACCTCAAAGTACAAAGTTCCTCACTGCACGACCTCAAAGTACAAAGCTCCTCACCGCCCTACCTCAAAGTATAAAGTACCTCACTCTACTACCTCAAAGTACAAAGTACCTGACCGCACTACCTCAAAGTACAAAGTACCTCACTCTACTACCTCAAAGTACAAAGTTCCTCACTGCACTACCTCAAAGTACAAAGTACCTCACTGCACTACCTCAAAGTACAAAGTACCTCACTCGACTACCTCAAAGTACAATGTACCTCACCGCACTACCTCAAAGTGCAAAGTACCTCACTCTACTACCTCAAGGTACAAACTACCTCCCCGCACAACCTCAAAGTACAAAGTACCTCACTCTACTACCTCAAAGTAGAAAGTACCTCACCGCACTACCTCAAAGTACAAAGTTCCTCACTGCACTACCTCAAAGTACGAAGTACCTCACCGCACTACTACAAAGTACAAAGTTCCTCACTGCACTACCTCAAAGTGCAAATTACCAAGTACCTCACTCTACTACCTCAGACTACAAAGTACCTCACTGCACTACCTCAAAGTACAATGTACTGCACCGCACTACCTCAAAGTACAAAGTTCCTCACTGCACTACCTCAAAGTACCTCACCGCACGACCTCAAAGTACAAAGTACCTCACTCTACTATCTCAGAGTACAAAGTACCTCACCGCACTACCTCAAAGTACAAACTTCCTCACTCTACTACCTCAAAGTACAAAGTTCCTTACTGCACTACCTCAAAGTGCAAAGTACCTCACTGCACTACGTCAAAGTACAAAGTACCTCACTCTACTTCCTCAAAGTACAAAGTACCTCACTCTACTACCTCAAAGTACAAAGTTCCTCACCGCGCTACTTCAAAGTACAAAGTACCTCATTGCACTGCCTCAAAGTACAAAGTACCTCACTGCACTACCTCAAAGTACAAAGCACCTCACTGCACTACCTCAAAGTACAAAGTTCCTCACTGCACGACCTCAAAGTACAAAGCTCCTCACCGCCCTACCTCAAAGTATAAAGTACCTCACTCTACTACCTCAAAGTACAAAGTACCTGACCGCACTACCTCAAAGTACAAAGTACCTCACTCTACTACCTCAAAGTACAAATTTCCTCACTGCACTACCTCAAAGTACAAAGTACCTCACTGCACTACCTCAAAGTACAAAGTACCTCACTCTACTACCTCAAAGTACAATGTACCTCACCGCACTACCTCAAAGTACAAAGTACCTCACTCTACTACCTCAAAGTACAAAGTTCCTCACTGCACTACCTCAAAGTGCAAAGTACCTTACTCTACTACCTCAAAGTACAAACTACCTCCCCGCACAACCTCAAAGTACAAAGTACCTCACTCTACTACCTCAAAGTAGAAAGTACCTCACCGCACTACCTCAAAGTACAAAGTTCCTCACTGCACTACCTCAAAGTACGAAGTACCTCACCGCACTACTACAAAGTACAAAGTTCCTCACTGCACTACCTCAAAGTGCAAATTACCAAGTACCTCACTCTACTACCTCAGACTACAAAGTACCTCACTGCACTACCTCAAAGTACAAAGTACTGCACCGCACTACCTCAAAGTACAAAGTTCCTCACTGCACTACCTCAAAGTACCTCACTGCACGACCTCAAAGTACAAAGTACCTCACTCTACTATCTCAGAGTACAAAGTACCTCACCGCACTACCTCAAAGTACAAACTTCCTCACTCTACTACCTCAAAGTACAAAGTTCCTTACTGCACTACCTCAAAGTACAAAGTACCTCAGTGCACTACCTCAAAGTACAAAGTGCCCCACTCTACTACCTCAAAGTACAAAGTACCTCACCGCACCAGCTCAAAGTTCAAAGTTCCTCACTCTACTACCTCAAAGTACAAAGTACCTCATTGCACTACCTCAAAGTACAAAGTACCTCACCTCACTACCTCAAAGTACAAAGTACCTCACTCTACTACCTCAAAGTACAAATTACCTCACCGCACTACCTCAAAGTACAAAGTACCTCACCTTACTACCTCAAATTGTAAAGTTCCTCAATACACTACCTCAAAGTACAAAGTTCCTCACTCTAATACCTCAAAGTACAAAGTACCTCCCTCTACTACCTCAACGTACAAATTACCTCACTCTATTACCTCAAAGTACAAAGTACCTCACCGCACTACCTCAAAGTACAAAGTTCCTCACTGCACGGCCTCAAAGTACAAAGTTCCTCACCGCCCTACCTCAAAGTACAAAGTACCTCACTCTACTACCTCAAAGTACAAAGTACCTCACCGCACTACCTCAAAGTACCAAGTACCACACTCTACTACCTCAAAGTACAAAGTTCCTCACTCTACTACCTCAAAGTACAAACTACCTCACTCTACTACCTCAAATTACAAAGTTCCTCACCGCACTACCTCAAAGTACAAAGTACCTCACCACACTACCTCAAAGTACAAAGTACCTCACTCTACTACCTCAAAGTACAAAGTTCCTCACTGCACTACCTCAAAGTACAAAGTACCTCACTGCACTACCTCAAAGTACAAAGTACCTTACCGCACTACCTCAAAGTACCAAGTACCTCACTCTACTACCTCAAAGTACAAAGTTCCTCACTCGACTACCTCAAAGTACAAACTACCTCACTGTACTACCTCAAATTACAAAGTTCCTCACCGCACTACCTCAAAGTGCAAAGTACCTCACTGCACTACGTCAAAGTACAAAGTACCTCACTCTACTTCCTCAAAGTACAAACTACCTCACTCTACTACCTCAAAGTACAAAGTTCCTCACCGCACTACTTCAAAGTACAAAGTACCTCATTGCACTACCTCAAAGTACAAAGTACCTCACTGCACTACCTCAAAGTACAAAGTTCCTCACTGCACGACCTCAAAGTACAAAGTTCCTCACCACCCTACCTCAAAGTACAAAGTACCTCACTCTACTACCTCAAAGTACAAAGTTCCTCACTGCACTACCTCAAAGTACAAAGTACCTCACTCTACTACCTCAAAGTACAAAATAACGCACCGCACTACCTCAAAGTACAAAGTACCTCACTCTACTACCTCAAAGTACAAAGTACCTCACTGCACTACCTCAAACTACAAAGTACATCACCGCAATACCTCAAAGTACACAGTTCCTCACTCTACTACCTCAAAGTACAAAGTACCTCACCGCACTACCTCATAGTACAAAGTTCCTCACCGCACTACCTCAAAGTAAAAAGTACCTCACTCTACTACCTCAAAGTACAAAGTTCCTCACTGCACTACCTCAAAGTACAAAGTACCTCACTCTACTTCCTCAAAGCACAAAGTACCTCACTCTACTACCTCAAAGTACAAAGTTCCTCCCCGCACTACTTCAAAGTACAAAGTACCCCATTGCACTACCTCAAAGTACAAAGTACCTCACCGCACTACCTCAAAGTACAAAGCACCTCACTGCACGACCTCAAAGTACAAAGTTCCTCACTGCACGACCTCAAAGTACAAAGTTCCTCACCGCCCTACCTCAAAGTACAAAGTACCTCACTCTACTACCTCAAAGTAAAAAGTACCTCACCGCACTACCTCAAAGTACAAAGTACCTCACTCTGCTACCTCAAAGTACAAAGTTCCTCACTGCACTACCTCAAAGTACAAAGTACCTCACTGCACTACCTCAAAGTACAAAGTACCTCACTCTACTACCTCAAAGTACAAAGTTCCTCACTCTACTACCTCAAAATACAAAGTACCTCACTCTACTACCCCAAAGTACAAAGTACCTCACCGCACTACCTCAAAGTACAAAGTACCTCACTGCACTACCTCAAAATACAAAGTACCTCACTCTACTACCTCAAAGTACAAATTACCTCACCGCACTACCTCAAAGTACAAAGTTCCTCACTGCACTACCTCAAAGTACAAAGTACCTCACTGCACTACCTCAAAGTACAAAGTACCTCACTCTACTACCTCAAAGTACAAAGTTCCTCACTCTACTACCTCAAAATACAAAGTACCTCACTCTACTACCCCAAAGTACAAAGTTCCTCACTGCAATACCTCAAAGTACAAAGTACCTCACTGCACTACCTCAAAATACAAAGTACCTCACTCTACTACCTCAAAGTACAAATTACCTCACCGCACTACCTCAAAGTACAAAGTACCTCACCGCACTACCTCAAAGTACCAAGTACCTCACTCTACTACCTCAAAGTACAAAGTTCCTCACTCTACTACCTCAAAGTACAAACTACCTCACTCTACTACCTCAAATTACAAAGTTCCTCACCGCACTACCTCAAAGTGCAAAGTACCTCACTGCACTACGTCAAAGTACAAAGTACCTCACTCTACTTCCTCAAAGTACAAAGTACCTCACTCTACTACCTCAAAGTACAAAGTTCCTCACCGCACTACTTCAAAGTACAAAGTACCTCATTGCACTACCTCAAAGTACAAAGTACCTCACTGCACTATCTCAAAGTACAAAGCTCCTCACTGCACGACCTCAAAGTACAAAGTTCCTCACCGCCCTACCTCAAAGTACAAAGTACCTCACTCTACTACCTCAAAGAACAGTTCCTCACTGCACTACCTCAAAGTACAAAGTACCTCACTCTACTACCTCAAAGTACAAAATAACGCACCGCACTACCTCAAAGTACAAAGTACCTCACTCTACTACCTCAAACTACAAAGTACCTCACTGCACTACCTCAAACTACAAAGTACATCACCGCAATACCTCAAAGTACACAGTTCCTCACTCTACTACCTCAAAGTACAAAGTACCTCACCGCACTACCTCATAGTACAAAGTTCCTCACCGCACTACCTCAAAGTAAAAAGTACCTCACTCAACTACCTCAAAGTACAAAGTTCCTCACTGCACTACCTCAAAGTACAAAGTACCTCACTCTACTTCCTCAAAGTACAAAGTACCTCACTCTACTACCTCAAAGTACAAAGTTCCGCCCCGCACTACTTCAAAGTACAAAGTACCCCATTGCACTACCTCAAAGTACAAAGTACCTCACCGCACTACCTCAAAGTACAAAGTTCCTCACTGCACGACCTCAAAGTACAAAGTTCCTCACTCTACTACCTCAAAGTAAAAAGTACCTCACCGCACTACCTCAAAGTACAAAGTACCTCACTCTACTACCTCAAAGTACAAAGTTCCTCACTGCACTACCTCAAAGTACAAAGTACCTCACTGCACTACCTCAAAGTACAAAGTACCTCACTCTACTACCTCAAAGTACAAAGTACCTCACCGCACTACCTCAAAGTACAAAGTACCTCACTCTACTACCTCAAAGTACAAAGTACCTCACTGCACTACCTCAAAGTACAAAGTACCCCACTCTACTACCTCAAAGTACAAACTACCTCACCGCACAATCTCAAAGTACAAAGTACCTCACTCTACTACCTCAAAGTGCAAAGTACCTCACTCTACTACCTCAGACTACAAAGTACGTCACTACACTACCTCAAAGTACAAAGTACTGCACCGCACTACCTCAAGTACAAAGTTCCTCACTGCACTACCTCACCGCACTACTACAAAGTACAAAGTTCCTCACTGCACTACCTCAAAGTGCAAAGTACCAAGTACCTCACTCTACTACCTCAGACTACAAAGTACCTCACTGCACTACCTCAAAGTACAAAGTACTGCACCGCACTACCTCAAAGTACAAAGTTCCTCACTGCACTACCTCAAAGTACCTCACCGCACGACCTCAAAGTACAAAGTACCTCACTCTACTATCTCAGAGTACAAAGTACCTCACCGCACTACCTCAAAGTACAAACTTCCTCACTCTACTACCTCAAAGTACAAAGTTCCTTACTGCACTACCTCAAAGTACAAAGTACCTCAGTGCACTACCTCAAAGTACAAAGTACCCCACTCTACTACCTCAAAGTACACAGTACCTCACCGCACCAGCTCAAAGTACAAAGTACCTCACTCTACTACCTCAAAGTACAAAGTACCTTACCGCACTACCTCAAAGTACCAAGTACCTCACTCTACTACCTCAAAGTACAAAGTTCCTCACTCTACTACCTCAAAGTACAAACTACCTCACTCTACTACCTCAAATTACAAAGTTCCTCACCGCACTACCTCAAAGTGCAAAGTACCTCACTGCACTACGTCAAAGTACAAAGTACCTCACTCTACTTCCTCAAAGTACAAAGTACCTCACTCTACTACCTCAAAGTACAAAGTTCCTCACCGCACTACTTCAAAGTACGAAGTACCTCACTGCACTACCTCAAAGTACAAAGTTCCTCACTGCACGACCTCAAAGTACAAAGTTCCTCACCACCCTACCTCAAAGTACAAAGTACCTCACTCTACTACCTCAAAGTACAAAGTTCCTCACTGCACTACCTCAAAGTACAAAGTACCTCACTCTACTACCTCAAAGTACAAAATAACGCACCGCACTACCTCAAAGTACAAAGTACCTCACTCTACTACCTCAAAGTACAAAGTACCTCACTGCACTACCTCAAACTACAAAGTACATCACCGCAATACCTCAAAGTACACAGTTCCTCACTCTACTACCTCAAAGTACAAAGTACCTCACGCACTACCTCATAGTACAAAGTTCCTCACCGCACTACCTCAAAGTAAAAAGTACCTCACTCTACTACCTCAATGTACAAAGTTCCTCACTGCACTACTTCAAAGTACAAAGTACCCCATTGCACTACCTCAAAGTACAAAGTACCTCACCGCACTACCTCAAAGTACAAAGCACCTCACTGCACTACGTCAAAGTACAAAGTTCCTCACTGCACGACCTCAAAGTACAAAGTTCCTCACCGCCCTACCTCAAAGTACAAAGTACCTCACTCTACTACCTCAAAGTACAAAGTTCCTCACTGCACTACCTCAAAGTACAAAGTACCTCACTGCACTACCTCAAAGTACAAAGTACCTCACTCTACTACCTCAAAGTACAAAGTACCTCACCGCACTACCTCAAAGTACAAAGTACCTCACTGCACTACCTCAAACTACAATGTACCCCACTCTACTACCTCAAAGTACAAACTACCTCACCGCACAATCTCAAAGTACAAAGTACCTCACTCTACGACCTCAAAGTGCAAAGTACCTCACTCTACTACCTCAGACTACAAAGTACCTCACTACACTACCTCAAAGTACAAAGTACTGCACCGCACTACCTCAAGTACAAAGTTCCTCACTGCACTACCTCACCGCACTACCTCAAAGTACAAAGTACCTCACTCTACTACCTCAAAGTACAAAGTACCTCACTCTACTACCTCAAAGTACAAAGTTCTTCACCGCACTACCTCAAAGTACCTCACTGTACTACCTCAAAGTACAAACTTCCTCACTCTAGTACCTCAAAGTACAAAGTTCCTCACTGCACTACCTCAAAGTACAAAGTACCTCACTCTACTACCTCAAAGTACAAAGTACCGCACCGCACTACCTCAAAGTACAAAGTACCTCACTCTACTACCTCAAAGTACAAAGTACCTCACTGCACTACCTCAAAGTACAAAGTACCTCACCGCACTTCCTCAAAGTACACAGTTCCTCACTCTACTACCTCAAAGTACAAAGTACCTCACCGCACTACCTCAAAGTACAAAGTTCCTTACCGCGCTACCTCAAAGTACAAACTACCTCACTCTACTTCCTCCAAGTACAAAGTACATCACTCTACTACCTCAAAGTACAAAGTACCTCACTGCACTACCTCAAAGTACCTCACCGCACTACCTCAAAGTACAAAGTACGTCACTGCACTACCTCAAAGTACAAAGTACCTCACCGCAATACCTCAAAGTACAAAGTACCTCACTCTACTTCCTCAAAGTAGAAAGTACCTCACCGCACTACCTCATAGTACAAAGTACCTCACTGCACTACCTCAAAGTACCTCACCGCACTACCTCAAAGTACAAAGTACCTCACTCAACTACCTCAAAGTACAAAGTACCTCACTGCACTACCTCAAAGTACAAAGTACCTCACCGCACTACCTCAAAGTACAAAGTACCTCACTGCACTACCTCAAAGTACAAAGTTCCTCACTGCACGACCTCAAAGTACAAAGCTCCTCACCGCCCTACCTCAAAGTACAAAGTACCTCACTCTACTACCTCAAAGTACAAAGTACCTGACCGCACTACCTCAAAGTACAAAGTACCTCACTCTACTACCTCAAAGTACAAAGTTCCTCACTGCACTACCTCAAAGTACAAAGTACCTCACTGCACTACCTCAAAGTACAAAGTACCTCACTCTACTACCTCAAAGTACAATGTACCTCACCGCACTACCTCAAAGTACAAAGTACCTCACTCTACTACCTCAAAGTACAAAGTTCCTCACTGCACTACCTCAAAGTGCAAAGTACCTCACTCTACTACCTCAAAGTACAAACTACCTCCCCGCACAACCTCAAAGTACAAAGTACCTCACTCTACTACCTCAAAGTAGAAAGTACCTCACCGCACTACCTCAAAGTACAAAGTTCCTCACTGCACTACCTCAAAGTACGAAGTACCTCACCGCACTACTACAAAGTACAAAGTTCCTCACTGCACTACCTCAAAGTGCCAAGTACCAAGTACCTCACTCTACTACCTCAGACTACAAAGTACCTCACTGCACTACCTCAAAGTACAAAGTACTGCACCGCACTACCTCAAAGTACAAAGTTCCTCACTGCACTACCTCAGAGTACAAAGTACCTCACCGCACTACCTCAAAGTACAAACTTCCTCACTCTACTACCTCAAAGTACAAAGTTCCTCACTGCACTACCTCAAAGTACAAAGTACCTCAGTGCACTACCTCAAAGTACAAAGTACCCCACTCTACTACCTCAATGTACAAAGTACCTCACCGCACTAGCTCAAAGTACAAAGTACCTCACTCTACTACCTCAAAGTACAAAGTACCTTACCGCACTACCTCAAAGTACCAAGTACCTCACTCTACTACCTCAAAGTACAAAGTTCCTCACTCTACTACCTCAAAGTACAAACTACCTCACTCTACTACCTCAAATTACAAAGTTCCTCACCGCACTACCTCAAAGTGCAAAGTACCTCACTGCACTACGTCAAAGTACAAAGTACCTCACTCTACTTCCTCAAAGTACAAGGTACCTCACTCTACTACCTCAAAGTACAAAGTTCCTCAACGCACTACTTCAAAGTACAAAGTACCTCATTGCACTACCTCAAAGTACAAAGTACCTCACTGCACTACCTCAAAGTACAAAGTTCCTCACTTCACGACCTCAAAGTACAAAGTTCCTCACCACCCTACCTCAAAGTACAAAGTACCTCACTCTACTACCTCAAAGTACAAAGTACCTCACTCTACTACCTCAAAGTACAAAATAACGCACCGCACTACCTCAAAGTACAAAGTACCTCACTCTACTACCTCAAAGTACAAAGTACCTCACTGCACTACCTCAAACTACAAAGTACATCACCGCACTACCTCAAAGTACAAAGTACCTCACTCTACTTCCTCCAAGCACAAAGTACCTCACTCTACTACCTCAAGTACAAAGTTCCTCACTGCACTACTTCAAAGTACAAAGTACCTCATTGCACTACCTCAAAGTACAAAGTTCCTCACCGCATTACCTCAAAGTACAAAGTACCTCACTCTACTTCCTCAAAGTACAAAATACCTCACTCTACTACCTCAAAGTACAAAGTTCCTCACCGCACCTCTTCAAAGTACAAAGTACCTCATTGTACTACATCAAAGTACAAAGTACCTCACCGCACTACCTCAAAGTACAAAGCACCTCACTGCACTACCTCAAAGTACAAAGTACATCACTGCACTACCTCAAACTACAAAGTACCTCACCGCACTACCTTAAAATACAGAGTTCCTCACTGCAGTACCTCAAAGTACAAATTACAAAGTACCTCACTCTGCTACCTCAGACTACAAAGTACCTCACTGTACTACCTCAAAGTACAAAGTACTGCACCGCACTACCTTAAAGTACAAAGTACCTCACCGCACTACCTCAAAGTACAAAGTTCCTCACCGCCTTACCTCACTCTACTACCTCAAAGTACAAAGTAGCTCACCGCCCTACCTCAAAGTACAAAGTACCTCACTGCACTACCTCAAAGTACAAAGTACCTCACTCTACTACCTCAAAGTACAAAGTTCCTCACTGCACTACCTCAAAGTACAAAGTCCTTCACTGCACTACCTCAAAGTACAAAGTACCTCACTCTACTACCTCAACGTACAAAGTACCTGACCGCACTACCACAAAGTGCAAGGTTCCTCACTCTACTACCTCAAAGTACAAAGTTCCTCACTGCACTACCTCAAAGTACAAAGTACCTCAGTGCACTACCTCAAAGTACAAAGTACCCCACTCTACTACCTCAATGTACAAAGTACCTCACCGCACTAGCTCAAAGTACAAAGTACCTCACTCTACTACCTCAAAGTACAAAGTACCTTACCGCACTACCTCAAAGTACCAAGTACCTCACTCTACTACCTCAAAGTACAAAGTTCCTCACTCTACTACCTCAAAGTACAAACTACCTCACTCTACTACCTCAAATTACAAAGTTCCTCACCGCACTACCTCAAAGTGCAAAGTACCTCACTGCACTACGTCAAAGTACAAAGTACCTCACTCTACTTCCTCAAAGTACAAGGTACCTCACTCTACTACCTCAAAGTACAAAGTTCCTCAACGCACTACTTCAAAGTACAAAGTACCTCATTGCACTACCTCAAAGTACAAAGTACCTCACTGCACTACCTCAAAGTACAAAGTTCCTCACTTCACGACCTCAAAGTACAAAGTTCCTCACCACCCTACCTCAAAGTACAAAGTACCTCACTCTACTACCTCAAAGTACAAAGTACCTCACTCTACTACCTCAAAGTACAAAATAACGCACCGCACTACCTCAAAGTACAAAGTACCTCACTCTACTACCTCAAAGTACAAAGTACCTCACTGCACTACCTCAAACTACAAAGTACATCACCGCACTACCTCAAAGTACAAAGTACCTCACTCTACTTCCTCCAAGCACAAAGTACCTCACTCTACTACCTCAAGTACAAAGTTCCTCACTGCACTACTTCAAAGTACAAAGTACCTCATTGCACTACCTCAAAGTACAAAGTTCCTCACCGCATTACCTCAAAGTACAAAGTACCTCACTCTACTTCCTCAAAGTACAAAATACCTCACTCTACTACCTCAAAGTACAAAGTTCCTCACCGCACCTCTTCAAAGTACAAAGTACCTCATTGTACTACATCAAAGTACAAAGTACCTCACCGCACTACCTCAAAGTACAAAGCACCTCACTGCACTACCTCAAAGTACAAAGTACATCACTGCACTACCTCAAACTACAAAGTACCTCACCGCACTACCTTAAAATACAGAGTTCCTCACTGCAGTACCTCAAAGTACAAATTACAAAGTACCTCACTCTGCTACCTCAGACTACAAAGTACCTCACTGTACTACCTCAAAGTACAAAGTACTGCACCGCACTACCTTAAAGTACAAAGTACCTCACCGCACTACCTCAAAGTACAAAGTTCCTCACCGCCTTACCTCACTCTACTACCTCAAAGTACAAAGTAGCGCACCGCCCTACCTCAAAGTACAAAGTACCTCACTGCACTACCTCAAAGTACAAAGTACCTCACTCTACTACCTCAAAGTACAAAGTTCCTCACTGCACTACCTCAAAGTACAAAGTCCTTCACTGCACTACCTCAAAGTACAAAGTACCTCACTCTACTACCTCAACGTACAAAGTACCTGACCGCACTACCACAAAGTGCAAGGTTCCTCACTCTACTACCTCAAAGTACAAAGTTCCTCACTGCACTACCTCAAAGTACAAAGTACCTCAGTGCACTACCTCAAAGTACAAAGTACCCCACTCTACTACCTCAATGTACAAAGTACCTCACCGCACTAGCTCAAAGTACAAAGTACCTCACTCTACTACCTCAAAGTACAAAGTACCTTACCGCACTACCTCAAAGTACCAAGTACCTCACTCTACTACCTCAAAGTACAAAGTTCCTCACTCTACTACCTCAAAGTACAAACTACCTCACTCTACTACCTCAAATTACAAAGTTCCTCACCGCACTACCTCAAAGTGCAAAGTACCTCACTGCACTACGTCAAAGTACAAAGTACCTCACTCTACTTCCTCAAAGTACAAGGTACCTCACTCTACTACCTCAAAGTACAAAGTTCCTCAACGCACTACTTCAAAGTACAAAGTACCTCATTGCACTACCTCAAAGTACAAAGTACCTCACTGCACTACCTCAAAGTACAAAGTTCCTCACTTCACGACCTCAAAGTACAAAGTTCCTCACCACCCTACCTCAAAGTACAAAGTACCTCACTCTACTACCTCAAAGTACAAAGTACCTCACTCTACTACCTCAAAGTACAAAATAACGCACCGCACTACCTCAAAGTACAAAGTACCTCACTCTACTACCTCAAAGTACAAAGTACCTCACTGCACTACCTCAAACTACAAAGTACATCACCGCACTACCTCAAAGTACAAAGTACCTCACTCTACTTCCTCCAAGCACAAAGTACCTCACTCTACTACCTCAAGTACAAAGTTCCTCACTGCACTACTTCAAAGTACAAAGTACCTCATTGCACTACCTCAAAGTACAAAGTTCCTCACCGCATTACCTCAAAGTACAAAGTACCTCACTCTACTTCCTCAAAGTACAAAATACCTCACTCTACTACCTCAAAGTACAAAGTTCCTCACCGCACCTCTTCAAAGTACAAAGTACCTCATTGTACTACATCAAAGTACAAAGTACCTCACCGCACTACCTCAAAGTACAAAGCACCTCACTGCACTACCTCAAAGTACAAAGTACATCACTGCACTACCTCAAACTACAAAGTACCTCACCGCACTACCTTAAAATACAGAGTTCCTCACTGCAGTACCTCAAAGTACAAATTACAAAGTACCTCACTCTGCTACCTCAGACTACAAAGTACCTCACTGTACTACCTCAAAGTACAAAGTACTGCACCGCACTACCTTAAAGTACAAAGTACCTCACCGCACTACCTCAAAGTACAAAGTTCCTCACCGCCTTACCTCACTCTACTACCTCAAAGTACAAAGTAGCTCACCGCCCTACCTCAAAGTACAAAGTACCTCACTGCACTACCTCAAAGTACAAAGTACCTCACTCTACTACCTCAAAGTACAAAGTTCCTCACTGCACTACCTCAAAGTACAAAGTCCTTCACTGCACTACCTCAAAGTACAAAGTACCTCACTCTACTACCTCAACGTACAAAGTACCTGACCGCACTACCACAAAGTGCAAGGTTCCTCACTCTACTACCTCAAAGTACAAAGTTCCTCACCGCACTACTTCAAAGTACAAAGTACCTCATTGCACTACCTCAAAGTACAAAGCACCTCACTGCACTACCTCAAAGTTCAAAGTACATCACTCTACTACCTCAAAGTACAAAGTAGCTCACCGCTCTACCTCAAAGTACAAAGTACCTCACCGCACTACCTCAAAGTACAAAGTTCCTCACTGCACGACCTCAAAGTACAAAGTTCCTCACCGCCCTACCTCAAAGTACAAAGTACCTCACTCTACTACCTCAAAGTACAAAGTACCTCACCGCACTACCTCAAACTACAAAGTACCTCACTCTACTACCTCAAAGTACAAAGTGCCTCACTCTACTACCTCAAAGTACAAAGTACCTCACTCTACTACCTCAAAGTACAAAGTTCCTCACTGCACTACCTCAAAGTACAAAGTACCTCACTGCACTACCTCAAAGTACAAAGTACCTCACTCTACTACCTCAAAGTACAAAGTACCTCACCGCACTACCTCAAAGTACAAAGTACCTCACTCTACTACCTCAAAGTACAAAGTACCTCACCGCACAACCTCAAAGTACAAAGTACCTCACTGCACTACCTCAAAGTAGAAAGTACCTCACTCTACTACCTCAAAGTACAAAGTACCTCACTGCACTACCTCAAAGTACAAAGTTCCTCACTCTACTACCTCAAAGTACAAAGTACCTCACTCTACTACCTCAAAGTAGAAAGTTCCTCACTGCACTACCTCAAAGTACAAAGTACCTCACCGCACTACCTCAAAGTACAAAGTACCTCACTCTACTACCTCAAAGTACAAAGTACCTCACTGCACTACCTCAAAGTACCTCACCGCACTACCTCAAAGTACAAAGTACCTCACCGCACTACCTCAAAGTACAAAGTACCTCACTGCACTACCTCAAAGTACAAAGTACCTCACTCTACTACCTCAAAGTACAAAGTACCTCACCGCACTCTCTCAAAGTACAAAGTACCTCACCGCACTACCTCAAAGTACAAAGTACCTCACTGCACTACCTCAAAGTACTCATATTTTGAAATGCTGGGTATGCATGGCATGGAAAACTAAACTATTCACTGCATCTTGGTACATGTGACAATAATAAATCAATACCATTTTGAGTCAATACGTTTGGTGCTTTGATTGTGATCGTATTATCCTTCTCATCTGCTGGCGCCAAGGTGTGACTCCCGAACCTCTGTGATCTGAATGATGTCTGCATTCCGGCTGGAATCGAGGTATAACATTTTAGGATTGCAACCCATTGACACTGACAGGATAACAATTTATATCTAAATTAGAATAACGTGACTTGAAAAGGAATTTAGGACTGATTCTACGTCCAATACTTACTTACTTAAGCCACCACCCCCACTGGGGCACAGGCCGTCAATAACAGCTCACCAGAGTCCTCTGTTCTGGGACAGTCTCTCACGTTGTCTCCAGGTATAGCCCAGTTTCTTGGTGGATCCTTCCTCTTCCAGGGATGACGACTTTGTAGCTTCTGTGGCTCTGGGTTTTTATGGGATGGGGTTGCTAGTCCCATGCCCAACCCATGTCTTTTCTCAGCTGGGCTTGTGACTGCCCATGGTGGAGGTATATCCATTACCTGTTCTTCAGGTGGTTAAAACCCCAGTGTTCACAAATATTACCATCAGTTTAGAATTTCAAATATGTAATATAAAACTAAATATGGCATTCTGCCTGCATTGACATGTGTATTTTCAGTTGGATCATATTGGACAGTAAAGCTAGTGTATATGGCTGGCTTCTTTGTAGCAATTTAGCATTCACTCTGCCGTCTCGCAATATCCACATGTAAATAGTTTATATGTGCTATCTTACAAATAAACCAGTACCTGACTGTACACTCAGTAGCCATTTTAATAGGTACACCTGTATGCCTGCTCGCTAATGTAAATATCTAATCAGCCAATCACGTGGCAGCAACTCATCCATCACGCAGGCATGGTCAAGAGGTTCAGTTGCTGTTCAGACCAAATATCAGAATGGGGAAGAAATGTGATCTGTGACTGTGGAATTATTGTTGGTGCCAGACGGGGTGGTTTGAGTACCTCAGAAACAGCTGATCTCCTGGGATTTTACCGGGAATGATGCAAAAAACTAAAAATGTTGAGAGTGCAGCAATTCTGTGGGTGAAAACACCTTGTTAATGAGAGAGGCCAGAGGAGAATGGCCAGACTGGTTCAAGCTGACAGGATGGTGACAGAAACTCAAATAACCGCTCGTTACAACAGTGATGTGCAGAAGAGGGTAAATTTAATTGCCACTAATTTCAGCAAAGGATTCAAAATGATTCAGTCTGTTCCTCAGCGCCAATCAGTATATTTAATAACCCCTGATTGAGAAGTAGGCCCCTTCCATTTCCACCTTCAAGATACTGCACTTACAATTAAGGTAATTTGTAAATACAAATGAAGTCTAGCTGCTTTCATTTGCAATGCAAATATCATTTATGCCACTGCAAATTTAGTTAAAGGATTGTGTATGTCCTCCAGTTTGAGTTGCTGAGGAAATGTCAAACTGCAGATCAGCTTATTTGCATGCGCACATTAGAGCTGAATGGACTCATTTGCATTGAAACATTTTTTCTGCGTGAAAATAGTTTTCAAATTTAATAAACATACATAATTCCATGGTACTGCTCATATCCAACTCTGAACACTCTGCAGAATCAAGCAGGAAGAAACGATTAAAAGTGAACATCGACTTTTTCAACGTTCAATAAGTTCTCTCCCCACCCATTCCCCCATTCCCTGACCCCCTTCACTCTTTTTCCATTCCCCATTCTGGTTCCCCTCTCACTCCTTCTCTTTTCGTGACCAATCCAGCACCTCCTTCGGGTGCGTCTCCTCCTACCCTTTTTTTCCATGGTCCATTTCCTCTCCTATCAGATTCCTTCTTCTTCAGTGCTTTGCCTCTTCCACCCAGCCTTCGGTATATCTCCCACCTCCACCCACCCACCCACCTTCCCCCTCACCTGGTATCACCTATCACCTGCCAACTTGTACTCCTTCCCCTTCCTCCAACAGGCTATTTTCCTCCTCACTTTCCAGATCTGATGGCCTGAATCTTCAACTGTTTATTCCTTTCCATAGATGTTGCCTGACCTGTTGGGTTCCTCCAGCATTTTGTGTCTGTTACTAAACGATTAGAAGTGTTCAGGAAGGAGATTCACCATGGAGAACATCAATGTCTATAAATCTCTTTTGAAAGCAGGAAACATCATGTGAAGGCACTGAAAAGATTATATGTCCACACAAAAGCAACACCCAGGAAAAATGACCAAGTAATACATATATACCAATCACCAGGAAGGAATGAATATAATTTTTTTGCTCAAGAAGAAGATTAGTAAATTGTTTATCATTGTAACATGTAGCAAGGTAAAGTAAGAAACTATGTTAAGATAAAAATAACTACACTGAGGTAGTAATGAGGGAAAACAATAACAGAATGCAGAATAAGAGTTACAGTCACAGAGACAACGCACAGCAGGAGACAATGATTTGCAAGGCTTTCAGGTGGTAGATTTTAAGGTCAAGAGTTCATCTTATCATACTAGGTGTTCTATATTTAATATTGCAGCAATATTTAAGTAATATTGTAAATATATTGTTTGGTTACACGTTCCCTGATGTTTACATAATGCATTGTGGGTTATCTGTAAAAGTATGTAGATGGTATACGTCATTACGTCACCACATTACATCATGTGCTCCTCATTTAAAGTAAAAACAAAACTAAGATATGCTATTCAGGACTTCCTTCATTTTATTCCAATTGGTTTTATGTTTTGGAGTTACAAAACATAACAGCTGTAATAAAGGAGCTGTAAATGAACCCACAACAACTGTTGAACTGTTGAACCGCAATGGGATGTTTGACTTTAAAGAAAAAGGCAGAGTGACTTTCAAGTTAAACAAAAAGCAGCACAGCACATGACTCTTCAGAAGGGGAAGAGAGAAATGGTAGAGTTTTTAAAAAAAGGTAGAAAACAGACAAATTCACAGGTTCATAACCAATAAGTAATGGATGATAATAATCATAATTTTTTTAAAAAGAGCAGAAATGGCTGGCTACATTGGGAAGATTGGTGCATATAATTATACAACAGATAACTGCCTCATGTATACTGAGCGAATTGAACAGTATTTTGCAGCAAATGAAACAGCAAATGAGAAGCCAGAGCCAATTTTGCTGAATGCATTGTGTTTAAAGGCATATAGTTTGCTTAGAAACTTAAGCTCCAACCAAACCAGCCAAAATGAGCTTTGCTGATATCATGAAAGTAATGCAGAGACATTTAGAACTGAAACCAATGTTGATTGCAGAATTCTTTAGGTTTCATAAGAGGAATCAAAAGGAAGGAGCATCCATTTCAGCTTATGTGGTTTAATTGAAGAGATTATCTGAGCACTGTTAGGTCAGTGGTAGGTCTATTAATGCTTTGAGAGATCGTTTGGTTTATGGAATCTTACAAATAAAGCATTCAAAAATGGCTCCTAACTGAAGCACAACTTGCATTTTAAAGATCAGTTGAAATAGCTGTATCAATGGAAACAGCAGACAGAGATGCAAATGAGTTGAAGTCAGTAGTGTGACCAAAATTGCAATGTCTTAACAGAAACCGGCCTGGCCGAACAAATTGTGTTACTATTGTGGCAGGGACTCATATACACCAGACCAATGCATATTTAAATGTGAAACTTGTAGAAAATGCAACAAAGTAGGACACATACAAAGAGCATGTTCAGCAGACAAAAATAAATGAATTGAACAGGAACCAAATAAAGATAAAAGGTCAAGTTGCAATATCAAAAAGAGCATTAACCTGCATGCTGTTGATGAAGAATCTGATTAGATGAGAGTGACACAGGACTGTGTAGCCTTAAGATTTACAATATGAAAACTAACAAGATCATGGGCTGTGCAATTCTTTGCATACAAATGACTGAGTGGAATCAGTTGCCATCTGAGTGGATTATCTATCAAAATGAGTAGAGCACATCTTCTGTTGACCTCAAGGCTGGATTGTGATGTTTCTGGCCCACCCTAGCTATATATATGTGCCTAAGGCTTTTGCACAGTACTGTGGATGGGTTATGGAGGGTGCTAACTGGAATGATTGATCAGATTAACTGATTGAGGGGAGGACATTCTTAAAATGGTATGAGTTTTAGTTTTAATAGCCCTATAGTGCTTTCCAGAAGGGAGCTTTTGGAAAAAGCAGTTTGCAGGGTGGCTGGAGTCTGTTATTTGCCTGTGGAACAGGTGTCATTTTATACATCAATCCCAAGATGTTGGTTAGCAAGATTTTGTAAATCTGACTGGGATGGGAGCAACATTAACATGACTATGTTCAATGGCTTGGCTGATGCCAGGTAGTGTTGAATGTTATTCCTGTTCCTGCATTCATGTAGCAGTTACAACTGAGCCATTGGCTAGGCCATTGCAAATGCACTTAAGAGTCAACCACAACCCTGCAGAACTGATGAGATTGATAAGTCAGGGCAGCTTGAAAATGTTGTAGAGGGATTTGGACCAGCTGGAAAAATGGCATGAAAAATGGTGGATGGAACCTGTTGCAGACAAGTGTGAGGTGTTGCACTTTGGGAGGAAAACCAGGATAGGAATTACACAGTGAATGGTAGAGCACTGACGAGGGCAGTAGATTCAAAGAGTTAAAGCACATTTATTATCAAAGAATATATAAATTACTCACCTTGAGATTTGTCTGCTTACAGGCAGCCACAAAGCAAGAAACTCAAATAACCCAATTTTTAAAAAAGACCGAACACCACTGCACAGAGAAAGAGAGAGAAGAAAAAACACATCATGCAAACAATAGAAGCAAGCCAGCAGCATCCTAAACCAGACTGAGTTCAGCAGCATCCTGAACCAGACTGAGTTCCAGTTACGCTCCCAGAGCAGCCGGAACAAGCCCGAATCAAGCCTCGGTCCCCAGTTCATCATTCTAGTGGGGCAGAAGTGCCCGGCAGCCAGATCAGTTCACAGCCTCAGTGCCGCGGAGAAAGGAATAAACATTTACAGGAGAGCAAACATAATCAGCTCATCCCTTGTCTCTGTACCCAAGTCTCAGGCTTCACCGAGCAGTGCCACGTTCTAGGACCTGGATCCCGGCGCCCCGATACATTTGGGCCGCCCAGCCCGTAGCTGTTCTCAATCCCACAAAATCTGCTCAGTGCCTAGAGCAAATCCAATCTCACACCCAGGTTCAGTGGACGGGCATTAAAACTCTTCCAAATCGACCCCTCTCCAAATCGCTCACTCCGACTCCGGTAGCAATACAAACTCTGCTGGCGACCCCGGCTCGAACATGTCGCACCTGGCAATGCCCAGTGTTGTTCATCTCCCAAACCAGCCTCACCTCCGCCTCCCTCCTCACTGTCGGCGGTGATAGTTCACCTCAGTTTGCTTCATGAAAGATGTTCTAAGTAACATTTATAGTCGTTTCTCTTGCTGATTTACCAGAGAGGGATTTGGAACAGAGAGATTAGGGAATACAGATCCATATATCCTTAAACATGGTATTACTAGTAGATAGGGTTGTAAAGAGAGCTTTTGGCACATTGGCCTTCATAAATCAGAGTACCCATGTTATGTTGAAGTTGTTTAAGATGTGGCTTAGGCCAAATTTGGAGTACTAGTGCAGTTTTGGTCACCTACCTACAGGAAAGATATCAAGGGGTGTAGTTGGGGTGAATGCAGGCAGACTAAGGTTGGGTGAGACAAGAACTATAGGTCGTAAGTTAATAATGAAAATTTAAATATTTAAGAGGAACCTGAGGGGAAACTTCTTCACTCAATGGGTGGTGTGGGTGTGGAACGAGCAGGCGGAGAAAGAACTGGATGTGGGTTTGAATGCAACATTTAAGAGAAGTTTAGATAAGTACATGGATGGGAGGGCTATGGAGAGCTATGGTCCAGGTGTGAGTCAATGGCATTAGGAAGAATAACAGATCGGCATAGATTGGATGGGCCAAACGGCCTATTTCAGTACTGTGGAGTTCTATGAGTTTATCAGCAGGTAAGGATGGTGGGTTTCTTTCCCTGAAGACTGGGCTAGACCCAAACTGAAAGAAACATCACAGTCCAGCCTTGAAATCAATAGAAGATGTGCCCTACTCATTTTGATAGATAAACCACTCAGATGGCAACTGATTCCGTTGTGTCATTTGTACGCGAAGAACTGTACAGCCCAAAACATTGTAGTGGTCTTTTAATCTATTTCAAGATCAATCTAACCCTTCCCTCCCACATAGCCCACCACCCCCCACTGCCATATTTCAAATGTCCATAGTGCACCTACCCCTACAACCACCCCTGGTAGATAGGGTAGTTAAGAAAGCTTATGGGGTGTTGGCTTTCATAAATCGAGGGATAGAGTTTAAGAGTCGCGATGTAATGATGCAGCTCTATAAAACTCTGGTTAGGCCACACTTGGAGTATTGTGTCCAGTTCTGGTCGCCTCACTATAGGAAGGATGTGGAAGCACTGGAAAGAGTACAGAGGAGATTTACCAGGATGCTGCCTGGTTTAGAGAGTATGGATTATGATCAGAGATTAAGGGAGCTAGGGCTTTACTCCTTGGAGAGAAGGAGGATGAGAGGAGACATGATAGAGGTGTACAAGATATTAAGAGGAATAGATAGAGTGGATAGCCAGCGCCTCTTCCCCAGGGCACCACTGCTCAATACAAGAGGACATGGCTTTAAGGTAAGGGGTGGGAAGTTCAAGGGGGATATTAGAGGAAGGTTTTTTACTCAGAGAGTGGTTGGTGCGTGGAATGCACTGCCTGAGTCAGTGGTGGAGGCAGATACACTAGTGAAGTTTAAGAGACTACTAGACAGGTATATGGAGGAATTTAAGGTGGGGGGGTTATATGGGAGGCAGGGTTTGAAGGTCAGCACAACATTGTGGGCCAAAGGGCCTGTAGGGTGCTGTGCTATTCTATGTTCTATGTTCTAGTGCGTTCCACATACCTGCCACTCTCTGTGTAAAAAAAAAGGTACCTCTGATATCCCCCCTACCCCCATGATCTTATTGAGAAATTTTAGTAGAGCAGGACATCCCAAATTCCTGAAGGACCTCTAAAGAAGACTAACATAGAGCAACATTCGGAGAAACTAAGGGAGACGATAAGGAAGGATGGAAAGAGTACAAAGAAAATGTAGTAGTATGTTGCCGGGACTTGAGGCCATGAGTTATGGAGAAATGTTGAATAGGTTAGGACTTTATTCCTTGGAGCTTAGGAGGATGTGAGTAGATTTGATAGAAGTGTACAAAATTATGAGGAGTTTTGATAGAGTAAATGCAAGCAGACTTTTTCTACTGACCCTGCATGAGACTAGAACTAGAGGTCATGGGTGGAAGTTGAAATGCTAAAGGGGAACATGAGTAGGAACTTCTTCGCTCAGAGGGAGGAGAGAGTGTGGAATGAACTGCCGGTGGAAATGGTGGACGCAAGTTTGATTTCTACGTTTAAGAGAAGTTTTAGGTAACTCTATGGGTGGGAGGGGTATGGTCCAGGTGCAGGTTGATGGGACTAGGCAGAAAAGTAATTCAGCATGGAGTAGATGGGCCAAAGGGCTTGTTTCTGCCCTGTAGTGCTCTATGACTCTGAATCTATGTTTGAAAGATTAATCACAGAGATAGGTTTCATACAACATCCTAACGGTGGAGAGTGAGCTATGAAGTTAGGATGGTTGAGAAAGAAAATTTCAATTATTGAATTGCCAAACGGCCACGTTTGGGGATAGTCAAGAGGCCAGAATCAGAAGAGCGATGATACCTCATGGCATTAGATGGCTTGATAAGACTGTGGAGAAAAGGAAAGGACAAGATCATAGAGAGATATGAATTTATAAGATATTTGTAATAGATTTCTGTATACCCTCAAGATTATGTGAAGTATATAAGGCTTCTGTTCTCTTGCCCTCTAGAGTGCTGCCTCTCTGTCTTACTACTTTTTAGAAACAAGTCAAGTTCTTTCAGGCTGAACTAATTATGGACCCTGGAGCATTTTGCTGCTGACCATCGAAACTGGTCTTTTACATCCATTTAGAAGGAGACAGAGAAAAGTAGATGCAAGAGTTTAAAATGGCAGCAGTCTGTGCAGGCTTGCACTGCATTATTTTGGCTGGTAATCAGAATCCCCTGGGCCCAGTACATGATTAAACTGTTAAAGGCAAGCTTGCAAAAAAGTGACCAGATTCAGAGCTGAGTTGTTTAAACTGTACAAGTATTGTCAAATGGAATATGTGATAATCAATGCAGGAGTATAGTCTATTGCAATTAAGTAGATTTGGATCAAGAAGAAATTGACTGCGGGATCATAAATAAATTGTTTAATGAAGACACATCGGCTTTTCTTTTAGAGCCGCAGTACCGCTCTGTTCCTGCAGGTGGAGCTGCTGGGCACTGGATTCCTGAGTACTATCCTTGAATGACCTGAGTCCATTCAAAATGCTTCACACATCGACGTCAGCACACACAAAAGGCAGGAATCTCGGCCCAAAACATCGACTGTTCATTCCCACCCCTGCCCAACTGAGGTTCTGTAGCATTCTGTGTGTGTTGAATTAGATCTCCAGCATCTGCAGAATCTCTTGTGCCTTAACAATTAGTGAATCCCTTTTTAACTGTAGTTATTATTAAAATGTAGAAAAAAATCTACAGGCCAATTTATGCACAACTGCTGCTGCTAAGTTTACAAATTTCACGTCACATGCCGGTGATAATAAACCTGATTTTGATTCTGATGATAAACTCGATTCTGATATGGGTCTCTATTGGGAACTGAGAGTAGGAAGTAGGCAGCAGACATCCCACCTCTCCCGGAAGTTCCGGGAGTCTCCCGCATATTAATAGTGGCTCCCTGATGCCCACAAATTATATACAGTGTCACGGAAATTTTTTTTGAGAGAGCGAGCACGTGAGAGAGACCACAAGAGCGAGAGAGAGAGAGAGAGGGAGAGCGCGCCATGGGAGAGTGTTCCAAAAAAAGAAAATATAAAACGTACGTCATCCCAGACTACACTAAAGTGTACCCCTGCCTAATAGGGGTCAAAATAATGACAGTGTTGCTCACTGCACTGTTTGCAACAATGACTTTGCTATTGCCCATGGTGGGTTAAGACTGTAAAAGACATGTTGAGGTGAGTTTAACAGGTATCATTCATTCATTAGCATAGCTAATGTTATTTAAACTAGCTGGCCAGCTGCTAAGGAGCTACTCTATTGCAGACATCCCACCTCTCCCAGAAGTTCCGGAGTCTCCCGCAAATTGATGATGCTACCTCCCTGAAATGAGTTTTTGCAGGGTGGGATGTCTGGGGCAGGGAGAGGGGAATCAAAGAATCAAGTCACCTTGCCTGGTGTCTTGGGGCACCCCGGCACTCCTTCTCTGCCACATGTCCCACATCCCTCCCACGGCACTCCACCCTCATTATTCCCAACATCCTTTGCTCCCTCCAGATTTACAAACTTGCTCTCTGTTCCACTTTGACAAATACAGTACCCTAGCTCTCTCTGTCTCTTTCCCTGTTAAGTGATAGTGTTTAGGATGGTATACGTGTTTCATTCATTGGACTTGCTGTTTCCAAAATCGGACAGTATTGTTCTACAGCAATGCACTTGACAAAATTTCCCCACTGAACATTGTAATTACATTCTTGAAAAATGCAAGTGAACCAGAGTTAAGTAAATCCAATTTTCTCCAAAGGGTGAATGCATTAATTGACGTTAGGATTCTTTAGACATTGCTCGTCAGTAAAATAATCGTAATAGGATGAAAAACTACACAGTACAAAACTTGAGATTTTTAGCGATGGTTTGGGGGACAAATAGGGGAGTTTTAGATTTTTTTTAGTTGGTTTTCAATTTGTAGGAATGGTTTTAGGGACAGATAGGGGAGTTTGGGTCAGGTTAGGGTTTAGTTAGGGAAATTAGAGGTCAAACTGGAAGTCTCCTCTCCACATTCGAAGACACGTGCTATTGATGTGGGACATCCGTGGTTGGATGTCAGGACAACAGACCAATGGAGATGAAAACTGGTGACCTCCGCAGGGCCAGAGACTTGTCGCTGAGTTCCTGAGCCAGAGTTACATGCGGGTTGGTGTCAGAATATAAGGTGACACTCGCGGCTGCCCAGCACACCCTTAGACCTGTCAATTGTTAACACAAATGAGACATTTCACAATGTGTTCCAATGTACACATGATAAATAAATTTTAATCTTGAATCTTCTCTTCATCAGTCAGGATGTTGAATATAGAAGTTGGAAGTCACGTTAGAGTTGTATAAAACTTCAGATAAATCACATTTGGAGTATCATGCACAGTTCTGGTTGCCATGTTACAAGAAGGATGTGGAAGTTTTGGAGAGAATGCAAAAGATGTTCTCCAGGATGTTATAAACACAAAATGTTGGAGGAACTCAGCAGGCCAGGCAGCATCTATGGAAAAGAGTAAACAGTCAATGTTTCAGGCCGAAACCCTTCATCAGGACTGGAAGAAAGAGATGAGAAGAAGTACAAGGTAGTAGGCAATAGGTGAAACTGAGAGGGGTGAAAGCAAAGTGAAGAGCTGGGAAGTTGATTGGTGAAAGAGATACAGGGCTGGAGAAGGGGGAATCTGATAGGAGAGGACAAAAGTCCATGGAAGAAAGGGAAGGGGGAGGAGCACCAGAAGGAGGTGAGGGGCAGGTAAGGAGATACGGTGAGAGAGGGAAATGGAAATGGGGAATGGCAAAGGGGTGGGGGCATTACCAGAAGTTTGATTCATCAATGTTCATGCCATCAGGTTGGAGGCTACCCAGACGGAATATAAGGTGTCATTCCTCCAACCTGACTGTGGCCTCATCACGGCAGTAGAGGAGGCCATGGACTGACGTGTCGGAATGGGAATGAGAAGTAGAATTAAAATGGGTGGTTGCTGGGAGATCTCACTTTCTCTGCAGATGAAACGCAGGTGCCCACCAGGATGTTGCGAGCAAGGATAATAGCTATTCGGTGAGGTTGGACAGTTCTGGATGTTTTGTCTACAGCACTGGAGGTAGAGGGGCAACCTGAGACAAGTATTTAAAATGATGAGAGGCTTGGAGAGGGTAGATAGTCAGAGATTTTATTCCAGGGTTCAAATATCTAATAATAGGGGGCTTAGATTTGAGGTGAAAGGGGGACAGTTTACAGATTTACAATGGACGCTTTGTTTACATAGTGAGTGGTAGGTTCCTGGAATGCATTCAGTTCTGTTCATTTGGACTATGCAAGTATTTAGTACAGATACGCACTCTCCCTGTTATGCGCGTGCACGCAGGAGAGTTGTGGGATGTAAAGGTGGAGGCCCTCAGGTATTGAACAGAGATGTTGAAAGTAAAGTTGTTTAAACAAAAGAAAGACATGTCTCTGTTGTTTGAGCATTAACAGAGTGCCACAGCCAGGTGGAGTGAAGTGGCAGAGGCAGATACGACAGCAAAGTTTAAAAGATATTTTGACAGGCACATTTACAGACAGAGAATGGAGGAACATGAAGCACATTCAGGCAGATAGGATTAGCTTGGACTGGTGCCACAGACTGAAAGGGTCTGTTCCTGTCAATCAGAATGAGAATCATGTTTATTACCACTGGCATATTCAAAGCTCAAAGTAAATTTATTATCAAAGTCACCATACACAACACTGAGAGTCATATTTTGTGGGCATACTCAATAAATCGATAGAATAGAAACATAGAAAACCTACAGCACAGTACAGGCCCTTTGGCTCACAAAGCTGTGCCGAACATGTCCCTACCTTAGAACTAGCTGGACTTTACCCATAGCCCTCTATTTTTCTAAGCTCCATGTAGCCATCCAGGAGTCTCTTAAAAGACCCTATCGTATCCGCCTCCACCACTGCCGCTGGCAGCCCATTCCACGCACTCACCACTCTCTGTGTAAAAAACTTACCTCTGACATCTCCTCTGTACCTACTGCTAAGCACCTTAAAACTATGCCCTCTTGTGCTAGCCAGTTCAGCCCTGGGGAAAAGCCTCTGACTATCCACACGATCAATGCATCTCATTATCTTGTACACCTCTGTCAGGTCACCTCTCATCCTTCATTGCTCCAAGGAGAAAAGGCCAAATTCACTCAACCTATTCTCATTAGGCATGCTCCCCAATCTGGACAACATCCTTGTAAATCTCCTCTGCACCCTTTCAATGGTTTCCATGTCTTTCCTGTTGTGAGGAGACCAGAGTTGAGCACAGTACTCCAAGTGAGGTCCAACCAAGGTCGTATATAGCTGCAACCGAATAATAAGGATAACAGAATCACTGAAAGGCTGCACCAACTTGGTTGTTCAACCACTGTGCAGAAGACAACAAACTGCAAATACAAAATAAAAGAAATAACAATAATAAATAAATAAGGAATAAATACCAAGAACATGAGATGAAGAGTCCTTGAAAGTGAGTTGATTGTGGGAACATTTCAATAATGGTGTAAGTGAAGTTATCCCCTTTGGTTCAAGAGGCTGATGGTTGAAGGGTAGTAACTGATCCTGAAGCTGGTGGTGTGAGCCATGAGGCTCCTGTACCTTCTTCTTGATGGAAGCAGTGAGGAGAGAGCAGGTCCTGGGTGGTCGGGGTCCTTGATGATGGATGCTGCTTTCCTGCAACAGCACTCCATATAGATGTGCTCAATGGTAGGGAGGGCTTTACCCGTGAAGGACTGGGCTGTATCCACTATTTTTGTAGGATTTTCTGTTCAAGGGCATTGGTGTTTCCATACCAGGCTGTGATGCAGCCAGTCAATATACTCTCCACCACACATATACAGAAGTTTGACAAAGTTTTTGATGTCATGCCAAATCTTCGCAAACCCTTAAGGAAGTAGAGATGGTGCCGTGCTTTCTTCATAATTGCACTTATGTGTTGGGCCCAGGACAGGTCCTCTGAAATAATAACAGGGAGGAATTTAAAGATGCTCACCCTCTTTACCTCTGATCCCCCAATAAGGACTGCCTCATTGTCCTGCGGTTTCCTTCTCCCGAAGTCAATGATCCTCTCCATGGTCTTGCTGACATTGAGTAAGAGGTTACAGTGGTGGCATCAGAATCAGATTTAATATCATGGCATATGTTGTGATATTTGTTACAGATCACTCAGCCAGATTTTCAGTCTCCCTCCTATATGCTGATGCATCACCACCACTGATTCTGCCTCTGATAGTGGTGTTGCCAGCAAACTTGAATATGGCTTTGGAGCTGTGCTTAGCCACACAGTCATATGTGTGAAGCAAGTAGAGCAGGAGGCTATACACACAGCCTTATGGTGTGCCCGTGCTGATGGAGATCGTGGAGGAGGTGTTGCCAATCCAAACTGACTGGGGTCTACAACTGAGGAAATCCAGGATCCAATTGCTCAAGAGGGTATTGAGGCCAAGGTCTTAAAGCTTATTGATTAGTTTTGAGGGAATGATAGTTTTGAATGCTGAGCTGTAGCTGATAAGGAGCATCCTGATGTATGAATCTTTGCTGTCCAGATGTTCCAGGGTTAAGTGAAGAACCAATGAGACGACATCTGCTGTGGACCTGTTGGTCTGGTAGGCAAATTGAAGAGGATCCAAGTCACCTCTCATTGGTGATATATTTCATCACCAACCCCTCAAAACACTTCATCACTGTGGAAGTAAGTGCTACTAGTTGATAGTATGTCATGAAATGTGTTACTTTGTGGCAGCAGTACCGTGAAATATATAAAATATTCTATAACTTATAAGAAATATATTAAAGATAAATAAGTAGTTCAAAAAGAGAGCAAAAATCATGAGATATTATTCATTGGTTTGTTCTCTGTTCAGAAATATGATGGAAGAGGGGAAGAAGCTGTTCCTAAGATATTGAGTGTGTGTCTTCAGGCTCCTGTACCTCGTCGTTGATGGTAGAAATGAGAAGAGGGCATATCCATGCCCTGTGCCAAGGCCTACATACGTGAAATATTCTTTTCATCTAAAGGTGAAACTATAGCTACTTTGGCCTGTTGTCCTGCCTCCTTACAGGACCTTGAAGAATTAGATGAAGTCTATAGGACAGAGTTTAATTTCTCTGCTACAGCTCCGTGTAACAGTTAGTTCTGTCATTGATTTCACTTTGGAACTGCATTATATGTTCAGATTGTCCTCAATGAAGAGTTTCATTGCATCTTCGATACTTTGAGAAGCTTTTGACAATGTTTTACTCAGAATCAGAATCACATTTATTTTCGCTGACTTAGATGGGATGAAGCTTGTTTTGCAGCAGCCATAGTACTTACTGTTACCATGGTGTCACTTTAACATTCCTTTTTCTTCTTCAGTTTACATTTTCAGCTGCGGTAAATCTTCCGTTGACAATTCAAACTGCAAAGTTCAAAGTAAATCCATTATCAACGTCACCATTTACTACCTTGAGATCCTTTCTCTTGCAGGCATTCACAGTCGAGCAGAGAAATTCAACAGAATCAATGAAGAACCGCACACAAAGACTGACAAACGACCAATGTGCAAAACGAAGACAAACTGTGTGTTAATGAATAGCTAGATGGATAGACAGATTGACAGATAGGTAGATAGATAACGCTGAAAATATGAGTTGCAGAATCCTTGAAAGTGAGTCCGTATTCTCCCCGTGAGTTTCAGTCAACTCCACCACATCAGCCTCCTTCACATCTGCCTTGTCTAATAACGATCAGGTAGGTTTTCGCAAATAAAACGTGAGGAACTTTATGTTTAAGAAAAACTGTAACAATTCATTTATTGTACTTCAAATCTGAACACAAAGCACAGTGAACAAACCATAGTCAGACCAGCCTCTTAAAGTGAACCCCAACTCAATGTTGGTGTGTGTGAATTATGTACATTTCTCCCAATTACATTACCCTACAAGCCCCCCCCCCCCCCAGTATTCACTAAAACCAGAATTGTGAGCCTGTCCAGAGCTTGGATGAGCTGCCTGGCTTGGGTCCTATGTTCCAAGGGTGGAGGAATAGCTGGTGCCTCTGCTCGAACTGAAGTGTGTTGATACGGTCATGTCGTGACGACAGGAGCATGGTCACAGAATCCTCCAGATCTTGGAGGGCCATTTGAAGCTGTCTACTGAAATAAATTCAGGTTTACCCCTCTTAACTGTGATAAAAGTCTTTTCTCTCTGTTCCAAAATGCAGAACGGGCCATTGTAAGGGGGCCTAAGGGGATGTTGGTGTGCATCATGGTGGACGAAAACAAACAAGGTGGAATGTAGGTCAACGGGAACCCAAGGGTGCTGTACGCCATCATGGGAGTAGGAATAGGTGCAAAGGAATTGAATTTACTGAGGACGGTGAAACGCTGTTGAGAGACCGACCAGGCGGTCATGACGTCAGGATTAAAATCACCTGGTACTCAAAATGGCTGCCTGTATACCAACTCAGCCATGGGTGACCACAGGTCCTCTTTTGGTGCTGTTCTGAGCCTCAGCAGGACCCACAAGGGATGATCATGCCACACTCATCTGTTAGGGAAGCTCTCAGAGCAGCCTCTTGCTCAAAGAAACTATTTGCATAGGCCAGTAGGTGATATGGCATGGTGTGATGTTGCCTAATGCAGAGGTTCTGGGCCATCGCTGCCCAGAGGTCTCATATGGACTGGGGACCGCAGTCAGAGGAAATATCAGTTGGGGTACCAAGTCAGGTAACCCAGATGTTGATGAATGCCCGAGCCATGTCTGCAGCCATCGTCGATGCTGGGGAAATGACTTCTGGTCACCTAGTGGTATTGTCCACCATAGTAAGGAGGTGTGTGAAACCACGGGGGGTGGTGGGGGAAGAGGACCAATCAGGTCCACATTAACATGGTCAAACTGTCACTCAGGGACCTCAAAAAGTGCCAATGGCATCTGAACATGAAGATTAATTTCTTCCTGCTGGCACTCCACACAGGCTGTAGTCCAATCACATATGTCCTTTCTAAGGCCCTGCCACACAAAGTGCAAACACGGGGAAACCTGCAGATGCTGGAAATTCAAGCAACACACAAAAAAGCTGGTGGAACGCAGCAGGCCAGGCAGCATCTACAGGAAGAAGGGTCTCGACCCGAAAAGTCGACTGTACTTCTTCCTGTAGATGCTGCCTGGCCTGCTGCATTCCACCAGCATTTTGTGTGTGCCACACAAAGTACAACCAGTTTCTGTGAGGCCTTCCATCTCGGATGTGAGAGGCCATATACAGAGTCAAAAACAGTCAGCCTCCAGTTTGTGGGCACTATGAGGCAAGGGCGAATAGTTGAGACATCGCACAGGACAGAAACCCCAGCTTCCCTAAACTTAACATCACCCAACCACAGGCTCGTGACTGATGTTCAGTTAGCTTGGACTTCTGGGTCAGTAGTTTGGTTGCCTGCCATGATCGGCCGGCAGAGTCAACTCCTCTGTGTACGGCCTCAACAACTGACCATGAGAGACATCCCCTACGTGTAGGCCTCAACGACTGACCGTGAGAGACATCCCCTACGTGTACGGCCTCAACGACTGACCGTGAGAGACATCCCCTATGTGTACGGCCTCAACGACTGACCATGAGAGACATCCCCTATGTGTACGGCCTCAACGACTGACCATGAGAGACATCCCCTATGTGTACGGCCTCAACGACTGACCATGAGAGACATTCCCTATGTGTACGGCCTCAACGACTGACCATGAGAGACATCCCCTATGTGTACGGCCTCAACGACTGACCATGAGAGACATCCCCTATGTGTACGGCCTCAACAACTGACCATGAGAGACATCCCCTACGTGTACGGCCTCAACAATTGACCATGAGAGGCAATCAGCCACAGTATTATTTTTCCCTGTGATATGTTGTATCACCATTGTGAACTCAGATATGTAGGCCGGGTGGCAATGCCGCTGTACAGACCAAGGGTCAGATATTTTGGCCATGGTGTGCACAAGAGGTTCGTGGAATGCTTTGAATTGGTGACCCTCTCGATGAAAACAGCCGGAAAGAGACTGAGAAGCTCACAGTCAAATGTGCTGTACTTCCTTTCGGGAGGACGGAGCTACTGGCCAAAGAAGGTGAGCGGCTGCCGCACACCTCTGACCAACTGTTCGTACACAGCACCCACAGCATAGTCTGAAGTGTCAGTGGTAATGGCTATGGGTAATAGCATTGGGGAGCGGGTAATGGCTATGGGTAATAGCATTGGGGAGTGGGTAATGGCATTGGGGAGTGGGTAATGGCTATGGGTAAATGGCATTGGGGAATGGGTAATGGCATTGGGTCGTGGGTAATGGCATTGAGGAGTGGGTAATGGCTGTGGGTAATGGCATTGGGGAGTGGGTAATAGCATTGGGGAGTGGGTAATGGCTGTGGGTAATGGCATTGGGGAGTGGGTAATAGCATTGGGGAGTGGGTAATGGCTATGGGTAATAGCATTGGGGAGTGGGTAATGGCTATGGGTAATAGCATTGGGGAGTGGGTAATGGCATTGGGAAGTGGGTAAAGGCATTGGGGAGTGGGTAATAGCCAAGGGTAATTGCATTGGGGAGTGGGTAATGGCATTGGGGAGTGGGTAATTGCATTGGGGAGTGGGTAATGGCTGTGGGTAATGGCATTGGGGAGTGGGTGCACCAGTGGGGTTGCGTTAGAAAGCTTGTCTGGGGCTATCAAATGTGTTGGTCATGTCAGCTGACCAATCAAGCACATGATTAGGGGTATTGCCTTTAAGCGCACTATACAGGGGGAGTATGAGTTCAGTAGCTCATGGAATGAAGCGGTGATGGAAATTCACTATGCATAAAAATTCCCGCAACACACATCAAAGTTGCTGGTGAACGCAGCAGGCCAGGCAGCATCTCTAGGAAGAGGTGCAATCGACGTTTCAGGCCGAGACCCTTCGTCTAGTCCTGACGAAGGGTCTCGGCCTGAAACATGGACTGCACCTCTTCCTAGAGATGCTGCCTGGCCTGCTGCGTTCACCAGCAACTTTGATGTGTGTTGCGGGAATTTCCAGCATCTGCAGAATTCCTGTTGTTTGCATAAAAATTCCCGTAGCTCTTTAGTAGTGCAGGGCGGTGGGAAATCCATAATAGTGGCTATTTTTGACAGCAGGGGTTTCACACCTTCTGTGGAGATACGATGGCTGAGAAAGTCAATGGTTGACATCCCAAACTGGCATTTAGCAGGGTTAGTGATCAACCTGTGTTGGTTTAAGCGCTCAGGAGCTGAGAAATATGTTCGGATGTGGACACACTGGCGACAAGTCAGCCAGATAAACAAAAGGGAACTCTAAGCCCTTTAATAGAGATTGCATCAGCTGCATTTTTCAGCCCAAACAGTATACACAGAAACTCAAAGAGGTCAAACGGGGTTATGTCACCCATTTTGGGAATGTTCTCCAAGCACATAGGCACCTGGTGGTAGCCCCTAACTAGACTGACTTTAGGAAAAAAATGACTTTCTGGTTAAACGTACCAAAAAGTCTTGAGTGAGTAGGACTGGTTAGTTATTCAGAAATCGCCACGTGGGCAGCAAACACCATCGGACTTAGGAACCATATGGAGGGGCGAAGCCCAGGGCCTAGTCGACTGACGAACAATGCCACGTATTTCCATGCTGGTAAACTCAGCCTTCACAGTTACCAGCTTTTCTGAGTCTAGTCTACGCACACGGGCATGAACTGACAGCCAGTTGCGGGAATGTGGTGCTCCACCCAGTGTTTTGTGACTGTAGTGAAGAATGTGGGCTCGGTGAGGTTTGGAAATGCACCCAACAGTCGAGTAAACTCACGTGCGGTGGTGCACGCGCTTGACAGAGTCGTGGTGGGGAATTTACTGGGGAGCAGGGTAACAACCCAAAGTCCATGGCATTCACAAGCCAGAAGTTCTTTAGATCGACTAATAGTCCTTGGCGCACAGGAAATCAGCCACTTTAGCCAGGATGAAGTCCCATGTGTAACATGGCCCACTGAAGCAGAGTGTCACCCATCGTGACCTGTAGGTCTGAATCCCGCTGTGGTTGGCGGCCTCCAGTGAGGTTTTCTCACTCTTTGCCTTCTCATCAATAGGCGATGCTGTCAGCACCTTCACTTGAGCAACCCGTGTCACACAGGAAACGTCCTGAAAGGGAGTCTGTAACGAACAGAAGACGTCTCTGGCAGCTGAAATCCAGTGTTCACAGAACTCTGATGTCCCGATGCACTGGCACTGTCAAAGATGCAAGGCGGTTGGCACTTCCTAGCATTCCAAAATGAGCGTGGTAAAAACACAGGCTCAACACAGTCTGTTTTGCAGCATTAGTTAGTAGACTGTTTTGTGTGCTTATGTTGGAGGACTTGCTGGCTGGGCTTATTGAGATAGAGAAAGGAGGAGGAACGATGCACCTCTGTCTTGCTGAGTATGGACAACCAGCCATTTTAGCAAGCTCCCTGTAGTCCTTCACAAGCAAGGGCTATGCGAACTTGACCAGCCATTTGCTGCATAAAGAGTTCCTTAAAAATAAAACAAGGATGGTGATTTCCCAGGAGAGAGAGCATGTGGCCCATTAGCTCTGACAGTTTACCATCGCCGAGACCAAACAAGGAAAACTCTGACTCCAAAGGTATGTAAAAGGTAAGTTTTCAAGCGCAAACACGAGGGAATCTGCAGCTGCTAGAATTTCAAGCAACACACATCAAAGTTGCTGGTGAACGCAGCAGGCCAGGCAGCATCTCTAGGAAGAGGTACAGTCGACGTTTCGGGCCGAGACCCTTCGTCAGGACTAACTGAAAGAAGAGCTAGTAAGAGATTTGAAAGTGGGAGGGGGAGGGGAGATCCAAAATGATAGGAGAAGACAGGAGGGGGAGGGATGGAGCCAAGAGCTGGACAGGTGATTGGCAAAAGGGATATGAGAGGATCATGGGACAGGAGGCCCAGGGAGAAAGAAAAGGAGGAGGGGGGGGAAACCCAGAGGATGGGCAAGGGGTATAGTGAGAGAGACAGAGGGAGAAAAAGGAGAGAGAGAAAAAGAGAAAGAAAAAGAATATGTGTATAAAAATAAGTAACAGATGAGGTATGAGGGGGAGGTGGGGCATTAACGGAAGTTTGAGAAGTCAATGTTCATGCCATCAGGTTGGAGGCTACCCAGACGGAATATAAGGTGTTGTTCCTCCAGCCTGAGTGTGGCTTCATCTTTACAGTAGAGGAGGCCGTGGATAGACATATCAGAATGGGAATGGGACATGGAATTAAAATGTGTGGCCACTGGGAGATCCTACTTTCTCTGGCAGACAGAGCGTAGGTGTTGGCATGAACATTGACTTCTCAAACTTCCACTAATGCCCCACCTTCCCCTCATACCCCATCCGTTATTTATTTATATACACACATTCTTTCTCTCTCTCTCTCCTTTTTCTCCCTCTGTCCCTCTCACTATACCCCTTGCCCATCCTCTGGGTTTTCCCCCCCTCCCCCTTTTCTTTCTCTCTAGGCCTCCTGTCCCATGATCCTGTTATATCCCTTTCGCCAATCACCTGTCCAGCTCTTGGCTCCATCCCTCCCCCTCCTGTCTTCTCCTATCATTTTGGATCTCCCCTCCCCCTCCCACTTTCAAATCTCTTACTGGTTCTTCTTTGTTAGTCCTGACGAAGGGTCTCGGCCCGAAACATCGACTGTACTTCTTCCTAGAGATGCTGCCCGGCCTGCTGCGTTCACCAGTAACTTTGATGTGTGTTGCTTGAGTTTTCAAGCGATCGGTATTTATCGTGTTCAGGTGGGTGTTCTAGTAGACTCACCTCTCTCGCAGACGTGGAGTTTCCAAGCAACGCTACCATTTAGTAGAATTTGATGTGGCCCATGGAGATTTCTCACAGGGCAAATTAGGCAACAGCTTGTACAAACCAAGCAACAGCATTTTGCTCCCCGAAACTCTGGCAGTTTCAAAGTGACTGTGTTGGCCGACATGTCCAATAACTCTGGATCGTCCAAGAGCATTCGGGATCATCAATGCAGATCTTCTCAAATAAAATGACGTAAGGTTTTTTATGTTTAAGAAAACTGTAAACAGTCATTTATTGTACTCGAAACACCGAACACAAAAAACACAAAGAATTAAACTTCGCATAATTACATCATCACGTCAGACCAGACTCTTAAAGTGAACCCCCACTCAATGTTAGTAGTTGTGAATTATGTACATTTCCACCAATTCCATTACCCTACAATAATCTTGCATTGAACTTCTTGAAGTTGCTCACATATTTGATAATGCTGTTTTTTTACATTCACGCATATAACTTCACCCCATGAATCAGCAATATTTTCAGTACATGTAGCCCCATCAGATGTTCCTGATCAGTGAGCTGAATGCCACAATTGCCCATTGATGCGTGGTCCGTGGCAACATGGTTTTGGATCCTGACGATTTTGTGATCCAAAGGTTCTTCGGAAGTCAAGGGTGAGGCATAAAACTTGTTGCTTACAATGTTACAACAGTAAGGAACAGAAAGGAAGAAACATAGCGAGAGACTAAAGAAAGAGGGGGCAAACAGACAAAGGGAAGAGAGAGCAAAGGTGGCGTGGCCTTCTTATACCGGACTACTGATAACAGTAAATTCCATTGATAACCGTCAACTAATCAAATAGCCAGATTCAAGTAATGTGACATGCACCACTGAAACCAAGAAGTTTCCAGAAATATACAAAGGCAACTGTAACCACTGAAAAATTCACTGAATTATTACATGAATATCAGTGACTTTATTAAAGTACAAACAAGTGTAAGAAAGCTGAACTACAAGAAATAAAACAATTCTACAGCCCAATCCAACACAGGTCCCAGTGAGTGACAGGTAAACATTATTAACATTTTCTGATTAGTCATCATTGTTAATAAGAACTCCTAATGAACAGGAATTTTTATTTCACCTATTATGCATTCCGCACGGAGTTGGCATTTTGGAAGGAACATCCGGGAACACATGCAGCCATTTTTTAATCTTTTTGACCTCTGAAATACAATCAGTTCTTCTTTAGAACAAATAAACTTTATTCATAATAAAAAATACATGATAAGGAAGGAACAGTGCAAAACCTTGACATTCATAGCCAGTGTAATTCATTTTGAAAACCATCGTGCCGTTACCACGCTGGGTAATACACACCTGCCGTTGTTGAGGGGCTTCCCGCCCACCTCAGTAGCAGAAAGAGGTCCTTCTCCACAGGGTCTTTGTGTTGGCTGCGCCGAGCTTCAGTGTGTTCCTGCGCCTCAGCGCGACCTCCTGCAGCGTGGAACGTGCCAGTCGGTAGCACTCTCTTACGGACATCTCACTCCGCTGGAAGACCAACGAGGGTCCTTCACCAAACTGGTGATCTTCCAGCAGCACTTCAAGTTCATTGTCACTCAACCATACAAATGTATACAGCTAAATGAAACAGCTTTCCTCTGGGGCCGAGGTGCAAAGCACCGTATGTAGAGTCAGACACAACACATAAACTTATGATCCTGCACATACAGTGTGTGCTCTGGGTTATCAATATTGCCTACTAAAGCCATGTGTCTGTGATGCTGCTGCAAATAAGCCTTTCATTGCCTCTGTGCATACATGTACTTGTGCAGATGACAATAACCTCAACTTTGACTTGTTTCAGTGAATAGACATTTCTTCAACTAAGCAGGGAATTTTTCAACTTCTTCAGAATCAGGACCGTGCCCATCATCTGTCACATTTTTAACACTGTGCCAATTGCAATCAAACCAGGTATGTCATTATTTTAATCATGAAGCCTCATTCTTAAGTCAACATGCAAGGTTTTAGTTTGGACTCAAATGAACAACAAAATAAGGGTTTGCAGTGTGTTGGTTTTGGAATTTGATTCAGAGTCTCTGCCCAAAATGTATTCATTTGTTTCCCACTATGTTGCTTGCAATGGACGGAGGGCTTTTATTTGACATTATCAATATTACCCTAACTTGGTGAGTTAACAGAGCATGACCTGTTTGTCCTGATTAAGGGTTTTGGTTCTAAACGTTGACTCTTTATTCCTCTCCGTAGATGCTGCCTGACCTGCTGAGTGCTCCAGCATTTTGCATGTGTGACTCTGGATTTCCAGCATCTGCAGAATCTGTTGTGTTTATGATATGTTTACTTGTTTCCTTGTTTATCTTATTGAAATCCATCGAATATTGAAAAGCCTAGATAGAGTAGATATTGAGAAGATGCTTCCAATATTGGGGGCATCTCGGACCAGAGGGCACAGCTCTAGAATACAAGAGTGAAGTTGAGTGAAGTTATCTCCTTTGGCTCAAGAGCCTGATGATTGAGACATAATATCTCTTCCTGAACCTGGAGTTGTGTGTCTTGAGGCTCCTGTACCATCTTCCTGATGGCAGTAGTGAGAGAAGAGCATCACTTGGGTGGTGGGGGTCTCCCTTGATAGGTTCTTGATAGTAAGGGTGTCAAAAGGCAAGAGAATTGGGCTGAGAGGGATAATAAATCAGCTATAACCAAATAACAGAAAAAGATTTGATGGGCTGAATGACATTATACTGCTTCTATATCTTACGGTGTTATTTACTTATTTATTTATTTAACAGACCCTTCCAATCCAATGAGCTCGCATTGCCCAATTTTTAGATTATGAGGACACACAGTCCTCTTTTATTGTCATTTAGTAATGCATGCATTAAGAAATGATACAATATTCTTCCGGTGTGATATCACAGAAACACAGGACAGACCAAGACTGAAAAACTAACAAAAACCACATAATTATAATATATAGTTACAACAGTGCAACAATACCATAACTTGATGAAGAACAGGCCATGGCACAGTAAAAAGTTCAAAGTCTCTCGAATGTCCCACATCTCACACAGACGGGAGAAGGAAGAAAAACTCTCCCTGCCAAGCCCGACCACAGTCCGCCTCTGAGTTGTCCGAAAACTTCGAGCCTCCAATCAGCCCTCCGACACCGAGTACCGAGCACCATCTCTATCCGAACGCTTCGACCTCAGCCTCGGTCGCCAGCAACAGGCAAAGCTGGGGATTTTGGGGCCTTCTCGATCGCACAGTAACAGAGGCAGCGAACCAGCATTTCAGAAATTTCTCCAGATGTTCCTCTGTGCTTTCACATCTGTCTCTGTCAAATCAGAATTGTCCATGGCCCCTGTTTAACAGATATGATATCATTTCGCCAGAGAGCTGCACGCGCTGCCATCTTCTCCTCCCGCATGTGACCAACGAACCTACCAATCCAGTCATCTTTGAAATGTGGCGGGAAACTGGAGCACACAGAAGAAACCCAGGCAGCCACAGGAGAACATACAATCTTCTTGCGGCAGAATTGAACCTGGGTCACCGGTGCTGTAATACCTCCTGCTCCTCATCCCCATTTTTATCCCCCTCTGCATTCTTGTTCCGTCTTCCTGTTACCCACACAGTTCACCCATCAGATCCCTTCTCCTCTTCCCCATTTGGCTCTGCTTCAGCCTGCCTTTCCCCTTCTCCCCATCATTATTACCTTCCCTGCTTATCCAGCACTAGTAGCCCTTTGAATTGGTGATAGGAAGAAATGATTTCCACCAGCAGATTCAAGGAATGATTTAAAATTTGTTAGAAGATAAAAGGAAAGTATTTTTATGTGGCAGGTCTGACACTCTGGATAATGGAAAGAGACCCAATCAGTGCCTTCAAAAGGCAATTGCACACTCATTTTTGAGAAAGATTCGTATATACAGTAGTACTAAAAATAAAGATGAGCAGAGTGGGGCTAAAGGGGGCCATCTTAGACTGAAAAGCCTCTGATTTATGATTTCAACTCATAATTCTCAAGTGATATCATTACAACATGCATTCTACCGATTACCGCATGGGTGTGTGTACAAAATTGGGAGCTGGATTTCCCTAAATACAAAAGTGCCCAGTGTTCAAAGGTGACCAATTGATAATAAAGTGCTGTGTAACCAAAGTACACAGTAAATTCATTATCAAAGTGCATATATAGTATGTCACCATATACAACCCTGAGATTCATTCTGTTGTGGGCATTCACAGTAAAGGTAAAGAAACACAATAGCATCAATTGAAAGACCGCATCCAACAGGACGGGCAAACAACAACAAGTTGTGCAACTACAAAAAGGATAAATAAATAAATAGATAGATATACAAATAAATACATACATATACAGTATATTGAGAATATGAGTTGTAGTGTCCTTGGAAGTGAGTCCATGGTTGTGGTCCTATACCATAAGATATGGGAGCAAAATGAGTTCATTCAGTCATGGCCAATTGTTTGTTCAACCCCATTCTCCCACCTTCTCCTTATAACATTAACCCCTTTACCAATCAAGACCCTATCAATCTCCGCCTTAAATACACCCAGCGGCTTGGGCTCCACAGCAGTGCTCTGTGCTATCGAGTTCTACAGATGCACCGCTAGCTGAAGCAGTCCCCCTTCATCGCAGTTTTAAAGGGATGTCTCCATCCTGAGGCTGTGCCTTTGGATCCTAGACTCTCCTACTAATGGATACACCCTCTCCTTGTCCGCTCTATCCAAATTTTTCAGTATCCGGTAGGTTTCAATGAGAATCCCCTTCGTCCTTCAAACACCAGAGATGTCAAATGCTCATCATACATAAATATAAACAGATCAAAGAAACTCAGCATGAACTTATGAAGAGTGAACCATTGTGTTTTGTTACTACAAAACATAAAACTAACCCAAAGAAAATCACAGAGACGTGTCTACTTTTGTTCCTTACTTTAGTGAGGCGCACACTTATGATGTGGTGGTGTAATGACGTGTGCCATTCACATACTTTTACATGTTTTAAATTAATACTTACTGTACACCTGTAACTCCACAATACATCCTAACATACATATATAACCCATGATGAATTATATAAACAACAAAGGATGCTTAATCAAACAAAATATTTACAATATTACTCAAATATTGCTGAATATTAAATACACAACATGAACTGCCTCAAATGAAAACAGCTATATGTATTCACCGCAGACATCATAGACCAAAGGTTCTGCTCCTGTGTTGTACTGATCTGTGCTGAAAATACTAAACTAATACAGTAATTACATTATTTACAATTCAGAATCCTAGTCAATTGGTCTGGAAAGATAAGTTCAAAACTCCACCAATACTGCTATGATTTTAATGTTTTGCTTGAGTGATATTTGTCCCTGAGATGGTCATAGAGTTATAGAGCATGGAAACAGGCCAACTCGGCCCAACTGGTGCTTGTTGACCAAGATGTCCTATCCAGGCCAGTCTCACCTGCCAGCGTTTGGCTCATAACCTTCAAAATCTTTCTTATCCATGTATGTCTCCAACTCTTTTAGAAGTTGTTATTGCACCTGCCTCAACCACTTCCCTTGGTGGCTGATTCCAAAGATATCACCCTTTGTGTAAAAACATCCCCCCTCGAGTTCCTCTTAAATCTTTCTCACTCACCGTAAACCTAAGCCCTGTAGTTCTTGATTTCACCAATTCTGGGAAAAAGACATTCACCCGATCAATGCCCCTCATGATTTTATAGACCTCTGCAAGATCATTTTTCAGCTTGCTATGTTCTAAGGAACAAAGACCCAAGGCTGTTCAACTTCTCCCTATAACTCAGTCCCCCAAGTCCTGGCAGCAAACTTGTAAATCTTTTCTGCACTCTTTCCAGTTAGTAATATCTTTCCCATAGAGGGGTAACCAAAACTGAACATAATACTCCAAAAGCAGCCTTACCAGCATATTGCAAGAACAGAACATAACCTCCAAACTATTAAACTCAGTGCCCTGACTTATGAAGGCCAGTGGGCCAAAAGATCTCTTCACCAGCCTGCACACCTGTGACTTCATTTTCAGTGAGCCATTTCAGTGAATGATCCACATTTCCAGTATCTCATGATGGAATTTTACCATCTGAAGTGGGAGCAGGGCATATCAGTAAGGAATTTTTATCTTGAGAGTTTCTTCAATTCTGCTGCTCAGCAAGAATAAGGAACACATTTTAAAAAGTAGTGGATTCTGGTTAATTGGTCCATCAGTAAATCAGGGAAAGCCGCATACTTGGGACAACTCTTAAAGAACAAAAGCTAATCAGGGAAATAGGTGGGATTTGTTTCACTTTTGGGACACTATGCCACTTAATTGGGACAGGAGACCGTTGCTTAACAGCTTCTAACTAGTGCCAGTTGTGTCAGTTATGTGGCCGGTCGACACTACACCATGCTCAGAGTGAACAGTTTTTAAATTGCGTCAGTGGCATATGTTTGTGTTTAAAAAGCAGTGATTTGGTGAGAAATAAGCTGTAAGGCAAATTAGACTGGCCTCGCTCACTGCAGTTTCAAGCATTCAGTCTTGGAGATGCCAGAAATGGCCGGGAGGGAAAATGAAATGAGTTCAACAAGTTAGGAACTACGTAGAATTTGAAGGTACTGACAATCATCTTGAATGCTACAATGCAAAGGAAGACTTGGAGGATGTAATAAGCATTGTATGAAAGCAGTCCATTATCCTCAGTAGGCATTGCAGCACTGATATTGTTCATTTATAATCAATCATCAGACAAGACGGACATCCAGTGCAGCGCGTTTTTCAAGTAGAAAAACCGTTGCACTGGATCAGCCCCACTCTCAGAGCTAGGAAGTCCAGTTCCAGTGGTATGAGTAGTCCTCACACACTGAGGTCCTCCTCAGTTACAGTGGGTGACCATGACTTCTCCTGTGCCTTATCAAGACTTTTATTCTCCACAAAGCGTTGCTGAACCACTTCTTGGCCATTGGATCTCACTGTAGATCTCACCTGCCTAGTCCACCATGCAAAGACAGCCACGTCCCTGTTTCACCGGAGTCTGAGGCTGCCACTATCCTCACCTGGTTTAGCCCACCTGTCGAAGCGGTGTACGGGGAAATGGCCGCTGTCGCACGTTAACGGCTACTTGGACCAGTGGGGACCAAAGGTGAGTGAGCTCCCCCTGGAATGGACATGACAAGCCCCTTCACCAGAAGTGCCACCCTTCCCTGGACAGCCCATACGTGGCAGCATACACTGGATGAATTCCTCCATTGATAACTATTAGAAAGTAATACAAACCATTCAGTACTGTAGTAGCAATGGTAGTGTTCTAATTCGTTCCGTATTTCATTTAAATACATAATGTGTTACTCAGTTAAATGGTAGTTTGCTTTTTTTTAAGCCTTTTTAACTATTTCCATGAAACTTCGGCTAATTGGGACAGACGCCTAATTGGGCCAGACTGTGCTGGTCCCAATGTGTCCCCATTAACTGGTATCCACTGTTTCCTCATTACCTCCACCAACATCACTAATACACTCAGCCGCCACATTATGCAGTACACCTGCACACCAACTCGTTTATGCAAATACCTAGTCAGCCAATCATGTGGCAGCAACTCAATGCAGAAAAGCATGCTGACATGGTCAAGAGGTTCAGTTGTTGTTCAGACCGAACATCAGAATGGGGAAGAAATGTGATCGGGTGACTTTGACTGTAGAATGATTATGGATACCAGGGTGGTTTGAGTGTCTCAGAAACTGCTGATCGCCTGAGATTTTCACACACATCAGTCTCTGAGAATGGTGTGAAAACAAAAAAAAACATCCAGTGAGCAGTAGTTCTGTGGGCGAAAACACCTTGTTATTGAGAGAGGTCAGAACAGACTGAACAAGCTGACAGAAAGGTGACATGAACTCTAATAACCATGCATTACAACGGTGGTGTGCAGGAGAGCTTCTCTGAACACACTACGTGTTGAACCTTGATGTGGATGGGCTGCAGCAGCAGAAGACCACGTCAGGGCCCACTCCTGTGGTCACTTTGTTAAGTGCACTCCTGCAGTGCCCACTGGCTGTAGAATACAGAACTGTACAGCACAGTAGGCAGCCCTTTAACCCAAGACGTTTGAATTAAACTAGATCTTTTCTGCCTGTACATAACCTATAATTCTCCTTTCCCTGCATATCCATGAATCTGTCTAAAAGCCTCTTAAATACCATTCTGCTAACTGGTTCTACCACGACTGCTGGCAGCCTGCTCCAGGCCGCCATCTGTGTACCTCTGTGTAAAAATAAAACTTGCCATTCATTTAAGCTTCCCCCTCTCACCCTAAATATATATTCTGTAGAATTTGGCATTTCTACCCCAGGGAAAAGATTTTGGCTGTCTACCCTATTTAATACACTACTTGGTCATCCAAGATTCAAGATTGCTTAATGTCATTTTTAGTACACAAGTGTGAAGGAGATTGTAATAATTGTTACTCTGGGTCCAATGCAGCACAAAAAACACAATAAAATAAAGAACACAATAATAAATCACAGGAAATATAAATACAGAAGTTAGCTTATATATTGATTGTATGCCCATAAAGTGATGCTAGGCAGAGGAGTGTCTGAGCGTAAGGTGACTGACAGGAAATGATAAAGTAGTGGTGTTTGAGGGTGTAGAGGGGTCAATGGTCTGATCGCCCTTCCCACTTATGGAAAGTAACTGTTTTTGAGTCTGGTGGTCCTGGTGTGGACGTTACGTAGCCTCCTCCCTGATGGGAGTGGGTCAGAGTCCATGAGGAGGTTGGGTTGGATCTTTCATGATGTTACTGGCGTTTTCCCAGCACCTTCGCATATATATGTCCTCAGTGGTGGGAAGGCTGATGCTGGTGATGAGTTGGGCGGTTTTGACTACCCATTGTAGAGCGTTCATGTCAGCCACAGTGCAGTGTCCGTACCAGGCAGTGATGCGGCCTGTCAGGATACTCTCTACTGCACATCTGTAGAATGACGTGAGTACGGATGTGCAAAGTCCAGCTCTCTTCAGTCTCCTCAGAAAGTAAAGGCATTGGTGAGCTTTCCTGATTGTGTAGACTGTGTAAGGTTGTGTGTGATGTATACTCCCAGGAGTGCTCGTGTTGCCTGGCACCGGGACTCGAGCTCCTCCACCTTCTCTCTGTAGGCTGTCTCATTGTCGTTGCTGATGAGCCTCACCACTGTCGTGTCGTCGGCAAACTTGACAATGTGATTGCTTGTGTGTTTGTGCAGGCATGTGCGAGCTGAGTGTACAGCAGTGGGCTCCGCACACAGCCCTGGTGGGGACCCGTGTTGAGGATGATGGGGAGGGAGGAGCAGTTGTGATCCTGACTGAGGTCTGTTTATTAGGAAGTCCAACACCCAGTTGCACAGTGGAGTATTTAGACAGAGGGGCAGGAGTTTGTTCACCAAGGTCAGTGACACAATAGTGCTGAATGCCAAAATGAAATGCAGAATCAGCATTCTGACATCAGTGACCCTTGTTGTCTTGGTGTGTCAGGGTCAGGTGCACGAGAGATGCTGTGGCATCTGTCGTGGGGTGTTCTATCAGTAAGCATATTGGTGAGTGAGAAATGGAGTTTGTGAAGTGTGCCACTATCAGTCTCTTTTATAATTTGTAATGTACAGACACTTTTATATCTTCCACTGCAGTGCTGTCACAAAAAACTAATTTCACAACATATGTCAGTGATGATAAACCAGATTCTGATCCCGATTCTGTGTGCTCAGGTCAAACCTCATGGGCCTAACAACCTCGTCCTGTGTTGCATTGTTTGATGCCCAATGTTCTTTATTCCAGCAAGGTTAGCTAATCAATGGTGGATAGTCCAATAGGTGTTATTCTGTTACACAACCAATCTGAAGTCATTTATTGCAAAAGTAGTTCATTTAGTTCAGCCTCGTCACCCCGACTGGGGCACAGGCCACCGACAGCAGCTCACCAGAGCCCTCGGTCCTGGGCCAGTCTTGTGAGCTTTCCTCAGGTGTCGTCCATCTTCTTGGGCCTTCTTCTCCCATGGACGATGCTTTTGGAGCTTCTGTTGGCTAACCCCATGCCCAACCTACCTCTTTGGGATCGTCCATGGTGTAATTATTGATTGCAAAGGGATGACGGTTCCTGAGGTACCAACGTCAGCTGCACAATCGCTGATGTAGCTGGCAACAGATGAGGCATATTCCTCAAGGCCTGTGGCTTCCTGGCCTCTTTGAACATCTGCCAAAACAGTCCTGAAGCCTAGAGATTGCCTCACTCTCCGCTTGTCCGGTTTCTCCATGGTCAGTATGCTGGAATTAAAGTAATGGAGATGTGGTCAGAGAAGCACATTGATGGCGTGGGCGGCGTTATAGGTACCGTCACGAACAAGAGAAAATCTGCAGTTGCTGGAGATCCAGGCAGCACACACAGAATGCTGGAGGAACTCAGCAGGCCAGGCTGCATCTATGGAAAAGAGTCCAGTCGACGTACCGGACTCTCCATCAGCACTGGAGATAAGAGAACCGTGTCTGTTGGTTTCTCTAGTGGCGTGTTGGTGGAATTCGGGTATAGTAAAATGTCCTGCCGGTTAACATGAATGCAGTCTCCCGCAATTATGGAGACTGTCCGGAAGCTTGTCTTGCAGAGCTGATGTCTTGCTGTTCGCGCTCGGGGGAACGGTGATCAACACAACAGTAAACTTCCAGAGCAAGTAATGTAGCCGGCATTTAATTGTAAGATGTTCAACTCAAAGTCGTGTTTATTGTCAGATGCACAAGTGCACGTCGGTCAGGTTTATTATCAGAGCCTCGTAAAATGTGAAATTTGTTATTTTGCAGCAACAGTACAAATCAAACACAAAAAAAAAACACAAAATAAAGGCAAAGGAATACCGAGGTAGTGTTCATGGACCACGCAGAAGTCTGATGGCGGAGGGGAAGAACGGGAGCAATGAAAAACTTATTTGCAGCACTGAGCAGGATCAGGGACATAGAGCAGCAGATGCACGAAAATCACAAGAAAAACCTTAACAAACATCGTAAATTACACAAGAAACAACACAAACAAAGTAAGTCATTACATTTTTTAAAAAGGCCGCAAAACGCAAGTGCTGAAAATAAGCGAATACAATCACAAGTCTTCCGGCAAACGTGCAGGGTCGCTGTGAACTTGAACTGCGAGAAGGCGCTGGGAGGTGCGTTGGACCTCCAGCGGGCGAAGCACTCTAGCCGCAGAAGGTGTTCTCTTGCCCGCTCATTGGCGCGGGCGGCATGACGCGGGCTCCCGGCATACCCCAGCCGGTTGCTGGCGAACATGGCGGAAGGTGGAGTGGCCGAGCTGGAGACGCAGCGCGCTGATACGGCGGCGCTGATGAAGACCCCGCTCAAGAAGGGGGACACCTGGTGAGGGCGGAGCGGAGCAGTTGCGGAGGGTGGTTGGCGGGTAGGAGACGGGCGTTGAGCGGGCGGGCCGTTCTCCTCAGACCGGAGCGCAGCGCTTGCCGGGGCTTCCAGGCCGGTCTTCCCCCCTCCCCCCGCGGTTACTCCGCGCCCGGGCGGGCGGGGAACCCAGCGGCCGCACCCACCGCCATCCCGGCACTCTATAGGCCCTGGCGCCCCCCGGGACAAGTACTGGCTGTGTGGGGCCGGGGATAGTAGCAGTCGGTCCCGCTGGTTCTTGGGTCGCTCCGTCGTTGTTTCAACATTGGCTGTTTAAACGATCCAACTGAACAATAAATTGGATGGTTACTAAAGGGGAAAAAGAAACGAGTTGGATGTGCACAGAGTTGAGTGACCAACTCCTGTAATCTGTTCAGTTTTGAGAATTGATACCGTTATTACTTCCTTTTTTATTCCATTATCCTAAAGAGCCTGTATTTTTAATTTGAACTTGCCCTCCCGCATTGTTTCATTGTCAGACCGTCAGAAGGAACTTGCTCACAGAAAGGAAGTTCCAAGCAGGAAATGTATTTTATGTTGTTTGATGTAAGAACTAGCAAGGGCAGTGGGTGAACTCTCTCCATGTCATTGACTCGTACGGAGATGCCTTTGCTAACGATGTTGCTTGCAGTCAAGCGTTGCCCTAGATTTTTGTGCAGTCGAAGCCGCGTCCATGGCATTTTAACTCTGAGGCAAGTGTTATACAGACGAAGTTGTGGTTGTCATTTTGAAGTGATGTGAAAAATAACTCACTGAGCAACTTGAATCAGGACAGTTTAGGTTCAGTTGCCACTGTACATAATGTAAACTAAAATGGAGTCAGAAATACAGCATGGAAAACAGGCCCTTCGGCCCAGCTTCCCATTTGCCTTTGGCCCAATACTCCTCCCACCCATGTACCTGTCCAAATGTCTTTTAAATGTTGTTAATGTGCCTGCCTCAACTACTTCCTTTCCACATACCCATCACCCTCTCTGTGAAGAAGTTGCCAGTCAGGTCTCTTTTAAATCTTAAACCCATGCCCTCTGGATTTCAAGCACCACACATCGAAGTTGCTGGTGAACGCAGGCCAGGCAGCATCTCTAGGAAGAGGTACAGTCGACCTCTTCCTAGAAATGCTGCCTGGCCTGCGGCGTTCACCAGCAACTTTGATGTGTGTTACTTGAATTTCCAGCATCTGCAGAATTCTTCGTGTTTGCCCTCTAGATTTCAGTTCCCTTTCCCTGGGAAAAGCACTATGTATATTCACACTATCTATACCCCTCTTGATTTTATACATCCTTACATCTCTATATGGCATGAGACTCTTTGCCTCCACCAGAGAACTACTAAGGCTTCTGAAGCCACTGATTTGGTATGAGGCATAGAAAAGAAGCTAACTCTGTCACACATGCATTTTGGCTTGGAACTAAGAATGAGTTGATCATAATGAATATTCTGATAATGTTATTGCAGTTTAGGCAGTCATCTCTTATTTAGAACATAAGACATAGGAGCAGAATTAGACCATTCAGCCCATTGAGTCTGCTCTGCTATTCTGTCATGGCTGATCCCGGATCCCACTCAACCCCATGTACCTGCCTTCTCGCCATATCCGTTAATGCCCTGACAAATCAGGAAACTGTCAACCTCCCATGGACTTGGACTCCAGCACAGTCTGGCAGAGCATTCCACAGATTCACTACTCAATGGCTAAAAAAAAAATTCCTCCTTATCTCTGTTCTAAAAGGTCGCCTCTCAATTTTGAGGCTGTGCCCTCTAGTTCTGGATACATAGGAAACATCCTCTCCACATCCACCTTATCTAGTCCTTTCAACATTCAGTGGGTTTCAATGAGATCCCCCCACATTCCTCTAAGTTCCAGTGAGTACAGGCCCAAAGCTGCCAAACGCTGCTCATATGTTAACCCTTCTTTTCTAGAATCATCCTTGTGAACCTCCTCTGGACTCTCTCCAATGACAATTCATTCTTTCTGAATGGATGATTTCTGTACATTCAAAGTGAGGAGATTTAAAGGAATACTTCAGTAACGTGACAACATTATCAAAGTGACTGAAATGCCACAGTTTCAATTTACATTGTAGTTTGCAAGTTCAAAGTACACGTATTATCAAAGTATGTTTACCATATACACCCTTAAGATTGGTCGTCTTGCAGGCAGCCACAAAACAAAGAAACAATGGAATTCACTAAAAAACCCACACCACAAAGACAGTGGAACATCCAGTGTATGCAGAACAAAAGAATAAATCATGCAAACAATTAAAAAACAATCCACAGAACATGGAACTGCAGAATCCTCAAAAGCAAGTCCACAGCCGTGTAACCGATGCAGCGCTGAGGCGGGTCAAGCCTCATAGAATTGCAGCGCTGAGGCGGGTCAAGCCTCATAGAATTGTGAGCTTGCATTTCGCCCTTGGTCTCAACACCTTAATCTTTTTAATCTGGCTTGGCATTTAAGTCGACCGAACGTCGGTTGGTTGCCCGCTCTCGGGCACAGGGTCCGCTGCTTCAATCCAGCCTGATGTTTCACTTCAGCCCCAAGTCCACTCCAGCAATGGCCACAGCTGCACCTGCATTCTCAAATCCTTCAGGACACCACAAAAACACCAGGTCGTGCAGACAGTTCAAAACCATACCTTCCAGCGGGAAGTTACAGGCTGCAGATCGTAGTCCTGAAAAAGTACATTTGGTAGAATTGTTATTACTTTTGTTAGCTGCTTGCAAAGAGTCACCATGTCTCACCAGTGCCATCATCTTCTAGCTTGCCGGTGCTGACCATGGTGCCTGCCAATCTAACCAGCAAATCAGATATATTCCATTAAAGTTTAGCTTTATTTGTCCCATGTTCATCAAAGCATGCAGTGAATTGTTTGGCTTTCTGTGAACAACCAGTACAGTTGGAGGGTGTGCTGGGAGCAGTGCACAAGTCACCATGCTCCTGGTGATCCATAGCATGTCTACAACTTTTTAACCCTAACCTGTATTTTTTTTTTGGAGTGTGAGAGGAGACCCACGTGGCCATGAAGAGAATGTACAAACTCCTTACAGACAGCAGTGGAGTTGAGCTGCATTGCTGATACTGTGTTAATGTTACACTAACCGCTATGTTACCATGCCACCATCAGGTACTGCTATTGAGTTGCTTTACGGATCTGAGACTGTTCACACATAATCTGTGTGGAAAGTGATGTACTCATTTCTGCTATGTTAAAGAACCAGAAGAAAACACTCAAACTGAAAGTTCTTTAACTGTGACTACTGTGCTGCTTGTACAACAGCCTCCACTTACATTGTCTTTCGCAGCACCAGAATTAGAACAAGGATCTCAAAAGCATTTATTACAATCTTCGAATCAGAGGTGGAGAGGGTCAGCAGTTTTAAATTCCTCGGTGTTATCATTTCAGAGGACCTGTCCTAGGCCCGGCATGTAAGTGCAACTGCAAAGAAAGCACACAGCACCTCTACTTCCTAAGGAGTTTGTGAAGATCTGGCATGACCTCTAAAATTTTGACAAACATCTATAGATGTTTTGTGGCGAGTATATTGACTGGCTGCATCACAGCTTGGAATGGAAACACCAATGCCCTTGAACAGAAAGTCCTACAAAAAGTAGTGGACACGGCCCAGTCCATCGCGGGTAAAGCCCTCCCACCATTGAGCACATCTACACGGAGCTGCTGGCATCAGGAAGAAGATACAGGAGCCTCAAGGCTCACACCACCAGGTTCAGGAACAGTTTTTATCCCTGAATCATCAAGCTCTTGAACCAAAGGGGATAACTTCACTCAATTTCACTTGTCCCATCATTGAACTGTTCCCACAATTTATGGGCTCACTTTCAAGGACTCTTCATCACGTGTCCTCAATATTTATTGCTTATTGATTTATTATCTCCTTTTTCTTTCTGTATTTACAGTTTGTCTTTTGCTCACCGGTTGTCCACCCTGTTGGGTGTGATCTTTCAATGATTCTACTATGGTTTTTGGATTTATTGAATATGCCTGCAAGAAAGTGATCTCAGTGTTCTATTTGGTGACATGCATGTACTTTGATATTTATTTTGGACTTTGAAAAATGGAATCTGTAATCGGTTTACTGAAAGAATCGGGATTTGTGTCGACATTGCGTGCAAATTTGACATGTCCAGCAAAAGATTTATTTCATCATCACCCAAGCATAACGTTGGGAATTGAGGCTGAAGTCACTGTTGAAAAGATATGTTGAAGATTTATTTTTTTGAGAGGAACTGACAAGATCTGGGAATTTGCATCATTGTGGGGGAAATGCTGTCTATAGTGAATGACAAATGGAGAGATTTATTTTTAAAGAAAGATTAGCTTCATTTGTCACATGTTCATCAAAACATACAATGAAAGGTGTCGTTTGCATCAAAGCAAATCGGCAAGGGTAGCCCGCAATTGTTGCTATGTTTCTGATGCCAGCGTAGCATGCCACAACATTCTGACCCTGACTGGAATGTGGGAGGAAACCGGAACACCTGAAGGAAACCCAAATGGAAACTCCTTACATACAGCAGTGGGAATCGAATCCCAAAAGCTGATTGCTTGCATTGTAAAGCAATTGTGCTAACGGCTAGACTATGGTGCCACCCTTAGTGACTCAGAATTAAAGGAGGATATTTGGAGTCAAAGAATATGACAAAACTGCAAATACTGGAGGTTTGAAATAAAATCAGGAATGTTTGAAATACTTGCAAGTCAGACAGGATTGAATGGAATTGGTTGGTGCCATTTAGCCTGGTAGAAGCAGTGGAACACTTTGCAAAGTTGGATGGCAGCTGAGAAGTTGTGATAAGTTGTTTGTAAAATTCAATTTTGTAAAAGGTGATAAATTGGCAGGAAAGTATTGGCAAATGTCTGTTCTTACTGGGAGCGAATCTGCCTATTTAATTGGTTTGTGCAAGACTGGAATGACATTTGAACAGCAAGTAATACTGAAATGTAGATGTACTTTAAATAAGGGTGTATGTTCATTGCCCCTTGCCAATAATTACCATTGCCAAATTCTCACTATCATCTTCCAGGGTATCACCATTGGCCATTAATGGAATCAGCCACAAGTGTAAGCAGGTTAGAGCTGATAACTTTGTGGTAAATGGCTCCCCTCTTGATAACCTTCAGCAAGTACAACAGTACTTTTTGGATGACTGTAACAAGAACAAAGCTCAAGGACCAAAGTGCCATCCATGGCAAAGTAACCCAATTAATTTGTACCCTTTCCCCACCCTTGTATTTACTCCCTGCACTACTATAGCAGGACAGCTATAAAGTGCAGCATCATGAAATGGCCTCCGACATCTGACGTTATCTCACAGATCAGTGACTTCTATCAGCTGGATAAATAAATGCAGCCTGCTTGTGGGGATACCACTGCTAAGACGTACATGTTTCTGAAAATGTCACCATTCCTTCAATGCTTGGTCAAAATTCTGAATCTTTTTACCCGAAAAGTGTTATTTTTAAAAAGTACTTGTATTCCGTCATAACCAACTGGTGAATTTTCAATTCTATTCCACTCCACTTTAATACTGCTAGTTTACAGCAGGCGATACTATTTATAGCTTGGTGGTGTCCTTTAGTTCACATATTGGTCAGTGAGATATGGTTTGAGACATCTTGTGTTAGCAATCCAACAATCTTGAAATTCAGCAATGAAGAATTAATACAAATAGTCAGTCACAAAAGAGCAAATGTTGCCATGACAACATTTATGCCACCAATATACACACACACTATACAGTTTAACATGAAATCCTGGCACAAGCACAATTCGGTAACCTAATTTCAGAGGCATGAATCCTCATGAATTGATGCATATGTGATTTGCTATCAGTAATGTTGCTTTTCGTGGAATATTTTCAGGTTATATAAATAGAAAGCATGAGAGGAATGTATGCACTATATGTGCGATGTTGTAACTAGTTTCATAAGACTTAGTGATGGTCACGTTTAGCTGGTAGCATAGTTTTAGGTGTTGTGCTCCCTTTCCAGTCTGGTATAAGATGTTGGCTGCCACCTGTGGCATTTTTTGGAGCTATCCATCTTTGATTAAGAATTTAAATTGATTTCTTTGGCACTTAGTCTAGTTAAAGGTCCCGTGGCATGTTTGAAGAAAAGCCAGGAGTTAGCTTAGTGAACAGCCCTTTTTGGCTCAATGTCAACAAGTCATTTGTTCAGTTTGAGTAATCATGCAGCATAAAACTAGTATCTTGATTGCATTTAATAGTTACTGTACTGTAATTCATTTTTAGGTAAAAAGATTCTAGCAGAGTGGCTAGCAGAGTATGCTCCTGCACAGATAACCTCTGTTGCTGCGTAGCTGCAATTTTCTTTTCTGTAGTGTTAATTTGTCATTTCTGAGAAAGTTAAGACTGGTTCAATTAAGGCATGCACCGCTCAGAAACAAAGAATTTGAAGAACTGTCAATTCTTGTCGATATCGTTGGAACATTTCAAACTTATAGTGGTGAACCTCAGCTTTATGAATTCAATCAAACCTGAATCCAGAAACAGACTTGAAGTGGAACCTTTGGATGATTCAGTGAGGATTAAGATGTATATTTCATTTGAATGTGAAATTAATCTGGACAATGTTTACAAACAATGGATTTGTAATAAAGACAGACAAGAAAAAGTTTACGAAACGTAAAATATACTCTTGGTTCTACTTTATTCCATTATTTCCTTCATTTAATAAATACAATCAAAAGTATGATTATTTTCAATTTTCATTCTAAATATTCATAGTATGCATATTACAAGAAAAGACATTTAAAGTACAGCGCAGTTTTCAGATGTGTTAAAATTTCCTGCTCAGAGTGATGATTGGTTTGCACAGCCTTTGCCCATGACCATCATCTCCAATAATGTGACTAAATGGTGATTTTAAAAAAAGTAACTTCATTGTTAAAAACTTCCCTATTGATTAAAGCATTTGAATGACATAAAGTTTCGTTTTAAAGTGGTGGAAAATTGTGCAAAGTAAATGTTTTGTATTTTGAATAACTAGGAATCATCACTGCAGAAAGTGAAGGTACATGCAAACCAAGTGGTGTCTTCTCGAGTAACACTTGGCAATATTGGAAATCAGAAAATTGCTGAGTCGGAAATGATAAACAAAAATCATGCTGGAAATCCAAAGTGACACGTACAAAATGCTAGAGGAACTCATCAGGTCAGGTAGTATCAATGGAAATGAAGAAAAAGTCAATATTTTGGGCTATGACAGCCCGAGGACTGAGCGGCATGAATGACTGAGGCATGTTGTGGCATGAATGACAGTCCTGATGAAGAGTCTCAGTCCGATATGTTGACTGTTTATTCCTCTTCATAGACGCTGCCTGACTTGCTGAGTTCCTCCAGCATTTATGTTACTCTAGGTTTTCAGCATCTGCAGAATCTCTTGTGTTCTGGAAACACTGAGGCTTGATTTGCCATGTGTTTGCAGCATTTTCTTTTTTCATTTTAGCAATATTGGCATGGCTGTACATTGTTTGACTTTCAGATAAATGTGACGCAAAGTAGTGTTTTTTCTATTTATGTTATTTGAGAAGGTGATATAAGAAATTATAGGCAACCAATAGTGATATATTTAATTTGCTCCAATCTTCATTACAGAGGTCTAGCACTTAACACATCTTATAATTCTGACACGTTATTCATTGTCTTCATTGTGCCCCACATTTTGCTCTGAACTACAGTTTATAGCAATATGTCGCAACCTTGGGCATTGCAGTTAAGGCCATTGCATCTTGCTATAAATAAAGGCACACTTAGCAGAGAACAGATAACCAGTCAACAATGTTATCTTAATGTTCCTGATTCCTGAATTTGTGATGGTGTTTGAATTTTATTTAGAGTTTGTTCCACCATGATTCCTTGACATTAAGTGTCGAAAGGTATTTCCTTCTATGGTTACAATTTGATAGAAACACATGGCGACATCAGAAGCAAGGCAAGAACAAGTAAAGAAGGGAAAATATATATTTTATTACTTCATTTGTAATGTAGCGAGGAAATTAACCCATGGTTAGTCCATTAGTCAAACTAAGAGCTATATATTCCTCTATATTTTGTTAGGAAATGGAGCTAGATTGGGTAGCAGGTGTTTCATGAAAAACAGGGAACTAGACTGTTAAGCTTTTTTTAAATGAACCAATTTATTGATTGTGTTCATTCACACAAACTAAATCAAGGTTATTGGGAGATGTTAATGGGCACGGCAGTCAAGTATGCTACTTAAACATAGGTCTAGAACTATAAATGATTAATTCTAATTATATTTTTCATTAATTTTACTTTATACTATAACGTGGGGTCCACAGACCCCTCGATTAATTGTCGGGGTCCATGGCATAAAAATGGTTGGGTCCCTTGTTTTACAGCAATACTTCTATATCGCCCCCTGCACAGTGAAATGACAGGATGCTAATATGCCTCTTTTGCCATTTTTTTAGGTGCTTAAGGATCTGATTCTGCTTGCTACCTTTCATAAGTGAAACTGCTAAGGTAGAGGAATTATCTGTTATCAGGGCTTTGTTTAAAGATTCACTATGTTTTGCAAGCTGGTACCATCTCAATTTAATACCATTTTCAAGGGAATATACTGATACTTGTTTTGAAAGCGCTAACTATACAACTTTCCAGTGTCTGCATATTGGCAGCTAAATATTGAAAAGGAGGTTGTATTTTGTGTTGAGCTGCTACTCTAGAATATCAGTGTTACTTTGGTATTTCTCAAAAAAACTTGGCCGTGAAACCTGCAATGGAATAAAGTACGCATCACTTGAAGGATAGATACCAGAAAAAGTAAATTTTTGAAACCTATTGAGATGGAGTTATGAATATACAACCTCTGGCACAGAGAACTAACTTTTGTATTTGCAGAATTTCACTTCTTCATATCTTAATTGCCAGAAATGTTATCATCTTTATTATACTTTATTACATACTTTATTATACCAACCCCGTCCATCTTTCTCACAGTGTTCAGCATTAAATTAACATATCTAATTTTCACTTCATAGCTTAATTTTCCACACGCTGTGGTAAAAATTCTTCAATCTGGTTAGGTATGGAGATGATGTTTGCCTGCTCTGCTTTCCCAGGTAGACGTTGCACTTGTTTTGAATTTTTAACTATTGCAGACCATACCATAAAGATGCAATCTGAGCAAGTGTAAACATATGAATGTGAGCACAAGCCTCTGTGCATTGATACTTGGTTAAAGCATCCAGTTTCTTCACTTAGAGGAATATGATGCATATTCTTTAACTGTTGTAATATTGCAAGTTAATGTTTCTTTTAATTCATTTGTTCTAAGGGTTTTGTAGTGGCTGTCAGATCTTCTTTCACTAGATAGTAAATAAGGAATAAGGTGATCATTTGATCCATTTAGTTAATCTGTTGACTAATCTGTTTACATCCTGCTGTCTCCCATCACATCATTAGTTCCAAAATAATTCTCGAGCTCTCTTGGAACTTCTGTCCATATTTTGTCTGTCTTCTCTGTGATGAGACACCTCTTGATATTGATCATACTTTTACTGTTACCTAGTTTTAATATAAAGCAAAAGCAGAAAATTCTGGAAATAGATTTTCTAGTTTCAGTTTAATCCCCTTGTCTTAGTCTGACTGGTTTCAATTTTCATTTTCAGTCTTGCATACTACTATAAGAGTAGCATGGTTTTGAGAAGAAAATAGTAAACTCTGGAGGTATACCTGGATTTTTTTTTCTCCCAAGAAAAAAATAAATGACTTTAAGGCAAGCCAATAGTAATTGTGAATTAACTTTAAAAACTGTTTCCCTCTGAAGAACTTAATATGTGGACAGAAATTCTAATTTGACATGGTTTATAGAGCTTGTTCTATAAAGAGCACAGCAGAATCTTGTCACTAGAGATAGATAAAGGTAGGCACAATGATTCAAAGGTATTCACAAGACAACAAGGCAGCATAGCAGGTAGTGCAACACTATTACAGCTTGGGCGTCAGGAGTTCAATTCTGGTACCATTTATAAGGAGAATGTACGTTCACCCCATGACCACGTGGGTTACCTCCAAGTGCTCAGTTTCCTTCCACAGTTCAACACATACTGGTTAGTAGGTTAATTGGTCATTGTAAATTGCCCTGTGTTAAATAGGTGGGTTGCTGCGTGGTGCATCTCACTGGGCCGGTAGGGACTGTTCTACGCAGTGTCTCTAAATAATAAATACTAGGAAAAGGTTAAAGTGTCGGACTTCATTGACTAGTGAAAAGTGAACCTCTATTTCCATAGAATTTGCCGATGTAGAGTATTATATTGGCAGCTGGGTGTGCTGACCTTGGGCTTGAGCTTTGCTGACAACATTAGTGGAAGCGTTTAGACAATCAAAGCTGTAAAATACCTCACTGATTTAGACTGGTAACAGATGGAGAAAAAGAGAATATTGTGTGAAGTCATGCATTAGGTAAGATGAATTGAGAAGAGACTGCATTCCCTCTTTGAGAAGATGCAGAATGCAGAAGCCTGCAGGTGAATTATGCAACTCAATAATTCCATGTAAATGTAAGTTGTATATGAAATGCATATGAGAAGGTTTGAGACCAGGAATAGGTCAAGAAACATACTGTTTATGGATTCTGTCATGGAAAATGCCTGGATTTACTGGTGAAGTAATGACCTTGAAAGCTGTTTGCAAATTCATGTGACTTGATCCCTGATATCTAGTAACATCAAGCTGGCTGAAGAGCCAACCCTATTGAAGAATTCTTGCATCAAACCACATCATTTTCTAAGAAATATGTTTATTCATTTCTATGCAGGAAGTAACTTTGGAACATTTGATGAAGCTAAAATATAAGAATTTTGGAAAAAAGTACATTTTTTTTTTAAAGTCCAAGATATATTTTCACAAGCAGCAGTATAGGTAGAATTTCTTAGATTAGATGATAATTTAGTAAATAAATAATCTGTATGGATGACATGCAAAATGGAAGTTTTTCCATGCAGTTATAAACTTTGTTTTGCGTGTCATCCGTACAGATCATTTCATCATATCAGTGCATTGAGGTAGTACAAAAGAAATAACAGAAAGCAGAATACAGTGTTACAGTTGCAGAGAAAGGCTATATGCCTTGAGCATTTCAGTTACTGCGCGGCCATACACCCGTGCGGCTTAGAGGGAACAGTGCTTGCAAATCTATTTAAGCATTTATCAACATTTCATATACAAAGCATAGATTTGTGGAATACCCTTTTATCACTGGCATTTTATAAATATAGAAATTTTGTTAGTTCACTGTTTTCAGGCAATTATTTTGGAGAAGGCTACAAATTGATCTGTAGAACTTTTCCTCTGGTTAACAATAGATTGGTGAAGTTTCATCAGTTTAAATTGGTTACAGGATAAATGAATGTTCCCTATAATTAAATTATCTTTGCATACGTACATTGAAATAAAAATTAAGATGAGAGTATTTTTCTAATATTCTCTCCTAGCCATCATAAATTTGAGGACATCTTAATTTTCACGGGCTAGTTCATCTGTTGTCTTTGGTTCTGTGAATCTATTTTGTTTCTATTCTAAACAGCAGCTGTTAAGTTCCTCCATGACAAGCCCATTCGCCCTCTCCACCATCACCTCTAGATCTACACCCTGAATGCTTCTGGATGCTTCTCCACCATTGGCAACCAATTCTTCTGCTCCTTAGAACCTGAGTTTGTTTGTTTGTTTCCCCTTCTGTTTCTCAGTATTTCTTACTTTATAACACACAGGTTAGAAGCAACTTGCTGATGATCCCTTTAAATTATGTTCTCGGTCTGTTTCTGAGTATTCCTTGCCTTTAAACACACGGGTTTAGAAGCAGTTTGCCTATATTCCCTCTATACTGCTTGTGCAACTTTGTACTAAATTTAGTTTGGGGAAACACATTGAGACTTTTCACTTCATCAAAAGCCATACAAGTTGTCATATCCGGGGATTATTGGAGCACCAAAGACTTTGCTACAGGAATTGTTGAGTCATACATCATTGTTTGCATCTCTGATGCAAATCTGATTAAATATTTGAAGCATGTAGGTGGAGGAAGAGGGTAAGTTAAGGTGTTGGAATTCACCCCAGAACATTCAGTAATAAATCAATGTGGTGCTCACACTAGACCTTTTAGAAATTAAACATATTTTTTGGGATCTCTGATATTCTCAGTGCTTTCATCTTTACTGATGCATGTGTATCTGTAATTTTAAAATGAGGTTTCTAATTATTTGTTAATAAGCTCTTCATTAACATTTCTAAATTTCACTTGAAAATTGTGTAGAGATTTCTTAAAAGTTTGCAAATCAATAATTGGCTAAAATGTCTTGATATATATGTGTGTGTGTGTGTGTGTGTATATATATATATATATATATATATATATATACATACACACACACACACACACACACACACATACATATATATACACACAAATAAAAGTTTGGAATGCCATAGAGTTTCTTAATTTTGAGCCAACTTTGCAGATAGGTGCTTTTTGCATTGGTTTAGTTGTCACTTGCAAGTGTTTGACTATGCAGATAATTTTTATATCGGAAGTTATGTTCTGTCTTCTGCATTCTTCATGGTGCACACTGCTCTCATTCCACCGAGATGTAGCACTGAGCGTCATAGGAAGTCATTCCTGCCTGTGGCCATCAAACTTTACAACTCCTCCCTTGGAGAGTCAGACACCCTGAGCCAATAGGCTGGTCCTGGACTTATTTCATAATTTACTGGCATAATTTACATATTACTATTTAACTATTTATGGTTTTATTACTATTTATTATTTATGGAGCAACTGTAACGAAAACCAATTTCCCCCGGGATCAATAAAGTATGACTATATGAGCATATTTTGTTAATGTCAGTTAAACAAATAAAATCTTGCATAATACTCAACCAAGTAGCTGCATTCGGAAATGTTTGTTCCAGGCAGCTTACTGAAACTAAATTTCTGATTTCTTTTCTAAAAAATTTCTGTTTTAAGACAAAAACTGGAACTATAAAGATGTGAATAAACTGAAAGACAAAGGACATAAGGGAGGACAGATTGTTCAGATTTAAAAATGCTTTAAGATGATGAAGCAAATGAAGAGATTTTGAAATTTGTTATTTTCTGCTTTTTCTGCATTTGTTTGATTCTGGGGTTTGAGATGTTGGAGGAAAATGAGTGTTGAGCAGATTTTGCTCAATTCACTTCGGATAATCAGATGTATTCTGAGTCCAACTCAGGAGAATATTTCTGGACAATGCATGTGGCTTACTCAACTGTTTGTAGAAAGGTGGGAAATGGAATTGAGGTGATGGTATTTTTTGCCTTTCTTGTTCAGAGCTGTGCCCAGGAACTCCCTTTATCTCACTTCTTACAGATTGTTAATTTATACTTTTGTAAAAGATTTCTATTCAGTTGTACATGAATTTAAAAGCAGTTAAAATTCAGTAAATTCCATAGCTCTTTTTGGTTGTTCCCAAAACAGGAAGTGATGCAAAAGAACTTCCTGGGCACATCTGCGAAGAAGAAATACAAAATGGCATCTCCTTGTGTTCATAGCCTAAGTGAACTATCTCCAATTACTGATACCAACAAATTTTGTCAATTGGACACGGGGGAAAAAAATGAAATAGTGGTAAGTAATTATTCAGCATGCCCTATTGGAATTTATTTCCTACCCCTTTTTGTATCTAATGAAAGTGCCAGATGTTCAAAGGCTAGTCAACATATCAAATTCTGGACACAGAGCAAAGGTATATTTCGCTTGAACAGCACAGTAACTTCAAACCTGAAGCATGGTGCACACCGCTCTGTAGTACTTTCTTTTGAACTTTTCCAAAGATCGATTTTTTTTTTTCACCACTTTTCCCTTCACCTGAACTCGATCTATGCTGGGAATAGAATTGTGGAGCATGTAGCGTGGGTGGTCAGTATTTCCCTGAAGCCTTGTCCAAATTGTGGTCGGAGTGATTGTAGTCAGTTGTTAAGTCATTGGTTGTTTTAAGATAAGTTTTTGTGTTGAATTTGGTACTCATGATATGGTCTCCTCAACATGGGAGAAACCAAATGTAGATTGAGTGACTGCTTTGCATTCCACAAGGGCCATCATGAGCTTCAAATCATCACTTTAATTCTCCTTACCACTTTCACTCGAGCAGAATAAAGGCCTTTCTTCATTCTCCTATGTTGCTCCAACAATGCCCAATATCAGCTCAGGGAAACAGCACCTTATCTTCTGCCTGGGCATGTTTTAAGGCATTGGAACTTAATGTCTGAATTTAACAGTTTTAGATAACTTTTTTTTCTCCTTGATTTCCACAGATAGGGGTATACCTTCAGTTTTTTTTGTTTTTCTGTTTTCTTTCCAGTCTTCATCTGGTTTTTAAAGTTATTATTAATAATTATCACTCTCTTGGTTTGTATCTCTTCTCTATCCTTTCCACCCTCCCTTTTCCTCCCCATGTTAGCTCACTTCTCCAAATCTAATGATGAAACCTTGACCTGAAGTGCAGATGATATCTCTCCCCAGTTGCTTGACCTGCTGAGTGATTCCAGTATTTGCTGTTTTGGTTCCTCTTTTTCTATCATTCATGTGTATTTTTAAGCAAACAAGGAGCATTGGCCAAGGTTGATTTTTGTCCTCCAAACTGGTAATTCCAACCTACATGAGCCTGGGTCCTTTCTAATCTTATCTTCAGTTCCAAGCTGGTTCATGTCACTAAGTCATCTGGATACCTTAACATTACTTGTTTACCTAAGGTGCAGTTGCTTATTAATCAAAGCTTTGATTATTATCTATGTAATCCAATTTGTAAATCCCTTTCCTTTTCAGTTTTCTTACTTATGCTATCAGCGTTCTTTTAACACAGCTCTCATTTATCATCACAGGTATCTGGTGGATAGCCGCTGGTTTAAGCAGTGGAAGAAATATGTTGGTTTTGATAGCTGGGACAAATACCAGATGGGAGATCAAAATGTGTATCCTGGTCCTATTGACAATTCTGGGCTCCTGAAAGGTTTGGCTACTTGTTTTTTTTTAAATGCAAAAAATCATTGCATTAATAACTTGATAATTTGTTTACTTTGTAATAAAAGCAACACCATAAAAGACTGCTGTGTAGTTGCTAGCCAATATGTCTTCAAGATACATAGTGATATATAGAAGGGTTTAAAAACAGATCTGGATAAATACTGTTCAATTAGCTCTGCCAAAGATAATTCAAAAATAATATTTGCCGTGCACTGAAAAGTTTAAATATTAGGCTGACCTACCTGAGCTGATGAACTGGGCACCAATGATATTATTAATCTGATCAATTGTTATCTGCAATTATTGTTCTCTGCTTTTGGTCATCTTTAATGCATTTTCCTCAATTTGCAAATGCAACAACCTGAAATCTCTTTGGGCCTAAATTTATGCTCATTATTGAACAGAGATGACGGCAGCATTGGCTCCAGTCCTAATTACCTGAATGTGGTTGAAACGGAATGAGACCTTTGGCTTACTTTCACCAACTAGTATGCCGCATTCGTTAGTGTCGGCGTAGTTGTGTTTGCTTTTGTGGAAAGGTGTGGTAGTTCCATTGTTAAATGTGTACCTTCAGTCAAATTACGTGAAGCACACCTATTTAACTTAGTCATTTGTTCAGTCACATGAAAAGGTGAAAAACAAATAAAATTAAGCTGGTTTTCACTTGCCAAGCCCTGTCATAGAGCATCATCAGCTGGCATGTTCAGTCATGTTAAGCTTCAATTGTTCATCATATTGTTCTAGCCCAATAGTATGTTGCTGCCATGTGGTACTCTGCAGTGCAGTACTTGCTTTCTGGCAAGACAACTGAAAAAAATATTTTCAAGATTATTTAATGTCATTTCCAACACAGGAGAATGAAATGCAGGTAATGGTGACTCCAGATCTGATGTAGCACAAAAGAAATTCTATTAGATAAAGAACAAGATAATAATTTAAAAAGCACAATAAATATAAATACATAAGACAGCTTTTATGTACATTGACTGTATGTACATAAAGTAACACTAGGTACAGGAGTATCTATACATAAGGTGACTGATAGAAAAAGATAAAGTAGAGGTGATGGGGGTGTGGAGAGGTGGGTTAGTGGATTATTTAAAATAAATCTTTCTTATTATTAAGTCATTGTCAATAAAACAAGTTATGTGTACTGTAAGTGTACTATTTGTGGGAGCTGACTATGTGCACATTGGCTGCTTCATTTCCTATCTTGCAATCATTGAGAGATAAATTAGAAATAAAGCCAGGATGTAGTATTACATAGTAATATATTTAGTATGAAAAGATTGCAGTGAAAATGAAGTACAACTTTTTATTTCAACTGAAATGCTTCCAAATAGACATTAAAATCAAGTTTCCTTCAGAGATTGTGCAAAGGTGTCTAGTTTAATGTCTTTTCATACCAGAGGAAGAAAATCAATGTATGATTGTTGACTAGAATGAACTATTTGGGGAGAAATGCAAAAATAAGAATTGATGCAGAATGTAAAACCATGCAAAATTAGGAGGCTGGGAGGAAAGCTTTAGAAGTGGGACTTGGAATGAATCTTACCAAGAGATTCTGCAGATGCTGGAAATCCAGAGCAACACACACAAAATGCTGGAGGAACTCAGCAGGTCAGGCAGCATCAATGGAGAAGAATAAACAGTGGACACTTCGGGCTGATACCCTTCATTGTCTGTTTATTCCTCTCCATAGATGCTGCCTGACCTGAGTTTCTCCATCATTTTGTGTGTTGGTCTGGAATGAATCTCCACTGTTCCCTAGAGGTGAAGAGATGGATTCCTGCAGGCATACCTGGGTAAAAATTTGCTGAATAGTTGGTATATGCACGAAATGGACTTCTTTAGAAAGTGGTGGTGTCTGTGCACAAATTCCATCCCACCTCCCTCCACCCCCCCCCCCCGAGTTCCAAAGCTAAAGCACCATGAGATAAAACCCTTTTAAAAGTACAAGGTTACAAACTTTCATGAAATATCATGCAGTGCAGCCTATTAGGTAAATGGAGTAACACCCAGAAGATATTTACACATACATACTTCAACCCATCATCCCAACTGGGCGATAGGCCGCCGACAGTAGCTTGCCAGAGTCCTCTGTCCTGTCCCAGTCTTTCATGTTGTGTCCAGGTGTAGCGTAACTTCTTGGTGTATCCTTCCTCTCCCGGAGTGAGGTCACTGGAGCTTCTGTTGGCATTTCTGTAGCTCTGTGTTTTTATGGGATGGGGTTGCTGGTCCCGTGTCCAACCTTCCTCCTTTCGCGTCTGAATTTGGGGCCACCTATGGCAAAGTTATTTACACATAGGGAAGGCAAATAGTTGGATATTTTTAGGCAGAATGAATGTGCTTAGTGATTTGCTTATTATATATGTTTAATTTTTCACATTTGATTATAATTTATCCTCAGAGAAATGATATAGGTTTAATGCAAATTTTACATTATTGAAAGCAATTACAAAACTTATAACTGTATGCTTAGAAGCAGTAAAGTAAACACTAGTGTGTTTAGTTTCAAATTTACTAGGATGCAAAGAACTGTTTGTATAGAATGATAGAGTTAATACAGTTTAGAAACTGGCCATTCAGCCCACCATACCTGTTCTTTCTCTTTGGTAGAGCTATTGAACAAGTCCAATTCCTCCACCTTATGGATATAGCGAACATTGTCTCATAAGACGCAAAGCAGGTGCAAAACTTTATGTAAATATTATTAAATAGACCCAATTCTAGCTTTATTGATGATTTTACTGTGTTGCATTTCTGAATGAGCAGATTAGAATATATCTGACTTTGACCTTTCTGAGATTTGTGTTTCTGCATTTGTTCTATTATAGATGGTGATTCACAGGCCCTAAAAGAGCATCTCATAGATGAGCTGGATTACATACTGGTGCCCACAGAAGGCTGGAATAAGCTGGTCAGTTGGTATGGACTGACAGAGAGTCAGGAACCAATTGCACGAAAGGTATGCAGTCTGTTATGGTACAGTGTTTTGCTTCAATGATAGAAGTCATATATTTTGTGGATGTTAGGTAAGCAATCTGCAAGGGAAAGAATAGAACGGTATCCTGATAGAGGGATGAGAGATGAGTCACATGACACGTGTCAGCATTGGCAATTAAGCCCAAAAGGTCTTTGTTCATACTGTAGGTTCCATGCAAAACCTGACTGTCTGATAACCTTAAGAGAAAGTATTTACATCACAATTTTTGATTATGTTGTGTAAATATACACTGATTTTGATGTCAGCTTTCCAGAAGAGCTGGTCTAAAAAGTTGCATTCAGTTTAATAAATAGTAATTAATTTTATTTTAAAGATTAGCTTTATTTGTCATTTATACTTCGAAACATGCAGTGAAATGCGTTGTTTTGTGTCAGCATCCAACACAGTGCATGGATGTGCAAGGGGCAGCCTACAAGTATTGTCAGGCTTCCTGCGCCAACATAGCATGCCCACAATTTACTAAAGTCTAACCATACATCTTTGGAATTTTGGAGGAAACCAGAGTACCCAAAGGGAACCCAAGCAGTACATGGGAGAACATTCAGGCTCCTAACAGACAGCGGGAGGAATCAAACCCTGATTCGTGATTGCTGGCACTGTAAAGAGATAGCACTAATTGCTACGCTAACCATATAATCTGGAATCTTCATGTTCATAACTCTTCAAATACTGCTGAAACGTGTTATAATGCTGTTCAAATACTGAGTCAGTCAAAGGGTGCATGTATGTTATTTTATTAATTCCTTTCTAGTGCATGTATTGAGTATCAGAAATATTTTTGTACTTGGTATTCTAGAGTGAGATCCATTATCTTCCATCACCATCTGTATCAGGACTGATGCTAAAAGTAATTGGGATTATGGTTTTCCTGAGAATTAATCTATTATAGTTTCATTTTTTAATTAATTTTCTTACTCCTTGCAAACAGCTTATAATGCAGTTGGATCTTTTTGCTCCCTTGATAAAAATTTTATTACATTCGATTTGATATACCTGTGTATGTGATTGGACTTGTTTCCCTGCATAGATAGATCTCACCCAGTGATTGCACATGCACTTTGTCTTACAGCTACTTGGAAACCAAGACTAACATTGATGGTCGAATACGTAAACATTGGAATAAATGGTCTATTCCATGTAAATATTGTCTTCTGTTGATCACAAAACATTTCTGTGCAGTGATGCTAGCCCGCTATGATGCTTTTTGGCATGATTTCCCTTCTACTGAATTACTTGAAGATAGAAATAAGCTTGCAAATGTAAAGCTGCTTACATGTAAAGGCATCTTATGTGCTTTATGGCCAGTTACTCTTTAACGTTGAAATGCATTTAATAGATGCTAGCCTTTAATGAACTTACTAACATCTTGGGATCCATGTTCATAGTCCCTCAAAGTTGGTAGGGTGATTAAGAAGGCATATGGTGTGTTGGCCTTCAGTAATTGAGGGATTGAGTTGAAGAGCCATGAGGTAATGTTACAACTCTACAGAACATTAAATTGTACCTTTGAACTGGTAGACCACACTTGAAGTATTGTGTTTCTTTCCAGTTGCCTCATCGTAGGAAGGCTGTGGAAGCTTTAGTGAGGGTGCAGAGGAGATTTACCAGAATGTTGCCTGGATTAGAGAGCGTGTCTTTTGAGGAAAGGTTGAGCGAGCTAGGGCTTTTCCCATTGGAGCAGATGCTGAGAGGTTACTTGATTGAGGTGTATAAGGTGGTAAGAGGCATAGGTAGAGTAGATAGCGAATGACTTTTTCCAGAGTGGAAATGGCTAATATGAGGGGTATTATTTTAAGGTGGTTGGAGGAAAGTATAGGAAGTAGTTTTTTTTTTACACAGTGGTGGGTGTATCGAACGCACTGCGGGGATGGTGATAAAGGTGGATACCTTAGGGACATTGAAGAGACTCTTAGACACATAGATGATAGAAAAATGGAGGGCTTACAGCACTCTGCAAAAGTCTTAGGTCACTAGATGTTTATATATATATTTTGTTTTAGATATTTTTTGTCTTCTGCAGTAGTGTATCAGTAGAGAAGAGCAAATTTTAGAGTTCTAAACATGCATTTTCCAAAAAAATTCAATATTACAGAGAAATTTTTGTTGATGTTAAAGAAAGTAACATATTGAGTAATAAACCACTTTTCAAATTTAAAACTTGGTTACTTTGTACGTATACAGCCCAGTGCATGATTAAACAAAGATAACAAATAGATGCTAATGATCAATGGCATAGTAAGTTGAATGAACTAAACTGATTAATTAAAACAAAAGTGGATGTAGAGGAGCTGGGTGAAGGACAACCAAACTAAAATGTGGGCGTGTGGCAGATGTGACAGCTTAACCTCCAAATCATCAATTCTTGCACTACGGCAAGAGTGAGCATAACAACATGCACAAGGTGGTCATCCTGCATCGGCAAATGATTTTTCCTCACAAGCAGAAATTTCATGGCAGACAGAAATTGCAAAATGTGCTGTCCAAATTCTTCTGAAGAAACATAAAGAAACTGGCAAGTTTGAGGAACCAGAAATGCAGTGGTCGGCCAAGGAAACTGTGTGCAGCAGGTGAGAGAACATCAAACTGGTGTCCCGATTAAATCAGAAGAAGCCCAGCACTGCTGTCAGCTCTGAACTCTCAGAAACCACTGGAAACCAAGTACACCCCTCTACAGTCCGGAGAAGGCTTGTCAGAAGTGGTCTTCGTGGAAGAGTTGTTGCCAAAAATCTAGTCCTCCAAATTGGAAATACAGCTGAGAGACTCATCTTTGCACAAAAGCACAAGGACTGGGGTGCTGAACAATAGCAGCAAGTGCTATGAACTGAGAAATCAAATTTTGAAGTTTTTTGCCCAAACAGGAGGCAGTTTGTCCAAAGAAGAGTTGAAGAGTGCTATGTGAATAAGTGTCTGCAGCCAACAGTGAGGCATGGCGGAGGTTCCCTGCAAGCTTAGGGCTGCATTTTTATAAATGGAGTTGGTGATCTGGTCAGAACTAATGGAATCATCAATGCTGAGTACAAGCAGATTTTTATCCATCACACAATACTATCAGGGAGGCTTCTGATCGGCCCCTTCTTCACTCTGCAGCAGGACATTGATCCCAGTCACACGACCAAGGTTATAAAGAACCAACTGCAGTGAAAAAAAGAATGAAAGAATTCTGCAACAAATGGTATGGTCTCCATAGAACCCTGATCTCAACGTCATCAGGGCTGTTTAGGATTACCTGGAGAGACAGGAGCAAGGGAGACAGCCAAAGTCTGCAGAAGAATTGTGGCAAGTGAAAGTGAAAATGTGGCAACTTGCCACGTTTTCTCAACCAGCTGATTTTCTTATAAAACTGCATGGCTGTGTATCTATGAGATTTGACACAGTTTTAAAAGCAATGGGTGGCCACACTGAATATTGATTTGATCTAGTGTTTTTTTCTACTTGTTTATTGCTCTTTATAATTTTTTTTGATATTAGAAACTTCATTATTTTTTTGAAAACATCTTTTCTATTTTTATTTACACGTGCCTGACTTTTTACTTAGTACTGTAGTTGAGAGAGAAGAATTAGATTGATTTTAGAGTAGGTTAAAAGATCAGCACATCTCTGTGGGCCAAAAGGCCTTTACTATGTTCTAAGGTTGAGATAAATAGCAAGTTGGTAATGATGCTGTAAATGGTTTGATGTGTAGTCATTCAACATCATTATTTGGGTGCAAAGTATTGGCCTGAATAATGCCCAGACCTCCGTGATGTGTCTTGAATTGGGTAAGAATGTTATCACTTTCAAAGCCGATAATTTGACTTTTATGCAGATGCTCTTTACATGCAGTATACTGTTTTCACATTAAAAGGGAAGATGGTTGCGGGGAAGCCCACTTGACCAATTACATAAATCTTTCCACACAATATTAAAGCAAATAATAAATGGAATAAAATTGTTCTATACAAAAAAGCTTTAATTGTGGTATTCACTTACTATAAAGTATATACAGTGCCTTGATAAAGTATTCAGCCCCCACAACTATTTTCACATTTTACTGTCTCATTTTCTAAATTAAAAATATATTGAAGTAGGATTTTTGAACTAATCTGCAAAACATTGTGTAACATGTCAAATCAAAAGAAAATTTCCAAAACGCATCAACAATTAACTAAAAATTAAAAACCAAGTTTGTGAGGCTGAAAAAAAACATTAATTCCCTTTGTAACTATGTTAACTTTCTTCAGATGCAATGCTATATATTACCTAACCAACTCACCCAGTTTGTTAATGTAGAAGATTGGAGGATTATTGGTTTTCAATGAATTCATAAGAATAAATACCGCCACTCTTTGTAAAGTCCAACAGTATGGTAGATTTTCAACAGACTAAACCAAATGAAAATGAAAGAGCATTCAGGACAAGTCAAGGCAATGGTAATGGAGAAGCACAAATCTGGGGAAGAGTATAAGACCATCTTAAAGGAACTGAACATATCTTGGAGCTGAAATAGTGAAAAAAATATGAAAACACTGCCTAGATCAGGCCACCCTTTTAAACTTAGACACTGAAAAAGAATGGCACTTGTAAGAAAGACTACTGTAATGGCAACAGTCACTCTGAGTGAGCTGCAGCAGTCATTGGCTCTGACTGAAGATGAAGGTCATGGCTCCACAATCTCTAAGGCCTTGCACAAAAAGTGTATTTATGGAAGAGCGGCGAGGAAGAAGCCCTGGCTTCAAAAAAAGCTAATCTTTGCCCATCAAGACTTTACAAAACATCGCTTAGAAGATGCTGTGAAGATGTGGAAGAAGGTTTTGTGATTGGATGAGACTAAAGTGGAACTTTTTGGCCTCAACAGTTAGTGGTATGTGTGGTGTAAATCCAATACTGTGCATCAGCCACGTAACACCATCCCTACGTAAAGTATGATGGAGGTACCATCATGTTATGGGGATGCTTTTCAGCAGCTGGGAGTGGAAATCTGGTCAGGATAGGATGGAAGGGAAAATGAATGCTGCTAAATTCAAAGAGATCATGGATAAAAACCTACTGGCTTCTGCCAGAAAGCTGAAACTAGGGAGGAAGTTTGTCTTTCAGCAGGACAGCAATCCAAAGCATACTGCCAGAGTGGCTTCATTTGAAAAGAGTTGATGTCCTTGAGTGGCCCAGAGTCTTGACCTTGACCCAATTTTACATCTTTGGCAAGACCTCAAGTTTGCTGTCCATCACCACTCCACAACTAACCTGACACAGCTTGAGCAAATCTCGCAAAGAGGAGTGGGCAGATCTTGCTTCATCACAAGCTAATCGAGACTTTTCCAAAAAGACTACTGGATGCAATATCTCTGAGAGGTGCTTCAACTAAGCACTGAGTAAAGGGGGATGAATACTTTTCAACTACTGACATTTCAGATGTTGTATTTTTAGTTTTCCATTCATTACAATGTTCCCTGTTTCTTGGGCTCTACTGTGGGAGTGGGGGAAAGAGCATGTAATTTACAAATAAAAATTATCAGTTAAATTGATCAAAATCCCTGATTGTAATATCTGATTGCCTAATTTCAAATTTCCCATGTCACCACACCAAACCATTTGCCTGTACTGTACTTCAGTCAATTTCACTTGCTCTTCATTTGTCGTTTCTTTTTCTTTATTATCCAAGGGCGAGGTGATCATCAAGTGGGTTAGAGGTGTTTATTTAATCCTAACCTAACTACCTGTGATTTGGCACTGCACGGGCTCCAATCATTCCAAATTTGTATACTCATTTGTGTGAACAAAGGATTGAGAGCTGAATACTTTTCCAAAGCACTGTAACTGTTGGTACATAGAATTGCACTGGAGTGCACTGGAGTTTGAGCGCAATGTAAGGAACACAAACAAGTTTGAAGCTTAATTTGCTTCACACTACTTCAAACTTGTTAATGAGTTCCTTTTAAAAAGAAAAAGTCTTGGTATTCTGCACAGGAATGGAGTAAGTATGTGTGAAGACTGACTTTTCATGCTCTTCTACTGATCATTGCTTCAGAGTGCAACATTTGTAGTTTACTACATGAGGCAATTATAACAGTTGAGGTTAATGAACATTTTCCACAAGGCTAGCACTGCAGTATTTCTAAGAAACTTGAGGGGAATGTTATTTCTTTGATTGCTGATATATTGATTTATTTTTTCAGGTAGTGGAACAGGGTATGTTTGTGAAGCACTGCAAGGTAGAGGTGTATTTAACGGAACTGAAATTATGTGAAAATGGAAACATGAACAGTGTGATAACAAGGCGATTTAGCAAAGCCGACATCATAGGTATGTGATTAGTCTCGAGTGTTTAATTTTTCTTTTGCTGCTCTACTTTGCTTCCTTTTGCTGAAGACATTGTTTTCTCTTGGATGCAACTTGAAAATTGCTAAATGGTTTATGGTACTGAGGTATAGTGAAAAACCTTTGTTTTACATGCCATCCATGCAGCTCATTCCATAAAAAAAAGGCATCCGTTAGTCTTGCGAGACCATGGATCTGCGCCTGGAAAGTCTTCACTCTCCAGGGCGCAGGCCTGGGCAAGGTTGTATGGAAGACCAGCAGTTGCCCATGCTGCAAGTCTCCCCTCTCCACGACACTGATGTTGTCCAAGGGAAGGGCACTAGGACCCATACAGCTTGGCACCGGTGTCGTCGCAGAGCACTGTGATTAAGTGCCTTGCTCAAGGACACAACACGCTGCCTCAGCTGGGGCTCGAACTCACGACCTTCAGATCACTAGCCGAACGCCTTAACCACTTGGCCACATGCCCACGCAAGCTCATTCCATTACACCAGTGCAATGCAGTAGTATAACACAAAGCAATAACAGAATGCAGAACAGTGTTACAGTTACAGAGGAAGTGAAGTGCAGTGCAGGCAAACTATAAGGTGCAAGGCTATAATGAACTAGACTATGAGATCAAGAGTAATGTAGCAAGATTGAAGCAGTACTCTACCCTGGGATATATGCTTTCAGGCTTTTGCATTTTCGGCCCAGATGGATGGGAGAGAAGAGCGAATGTCCGGGGTGGGTGGAGTCTTTGATTATGTTGGCTGTCCTATCGAGAAGTGTAGGCAGGGTCCATGGAGTGTAGGCTGGTTTCTGTGATGTGCTGGGCCGTACCCACAGATCTAAGCAGGTTTTCATGCAGTCTACATGGTTGGACCAGAATAGGCTGTTGGATATGTTCACTCCTGGGATCTTCTTGATCTTGGCACCATTGATGTAAACAAGAGTGTGTGTGCATCGACCCGGCCCCCCCCATCCGTCCCTGAGTCAATGACCAGCTGTTTTGCTTTACTGAGATTGACAGAAAGGTTGTTGTCACGGCACCATGCCACTAGGCTCTCTAACTCCCTCGACTCATAACTTGAGAGTTGGCCCACTACGTTGGTGTCATATGCAAACTAATAGATGGAGTTCAAACAGGATCTGGCCATGTAGTCGTGCATATGGGTAGAACAGACAAGCTTACTAGAAACTAGGAACAGAATCATTTTGTATGGGTCACTTTTCGCAGTAAAGGAAGCTGAATGGACTCTCCAGTTTAAAAAAATGTCATTGCTACTGGGATAATCATCCAGAGGCACATGCTCAAATCCCAGTCTGCTAACTGGAGATTTAAATTCTGTTAACAACGTGGGTCTGGAGTAGAAATAATATCTGTAATAGTATGCATAAAGCTGCCAATTTGTTATTAAAGTCTTGTCTGAAATACTGTTTAGGGAAGTAAATCTGCCATGTTTGTCATATGTGGTCTGGGTGTGACGAATAATAGTTGTGCTTAATCTGAGTGATATTTGCTATGGAAATTTATTTTTTAAAGATCTTTGTTGCAACAGAGACATTTCTTAGAAGTTCTTTAAGGCAAAAACTCACCATCTGGATGGCAATTATAAAATACTGAATTTATTTGCATCTACTGTATCTGACAGACAGATCTCACTAATTGTACCTTCATTGATGCTGCTTGACTTGCTAAATTTTCCATTGTAGTTCGTTTACTTAATTGAAATCATTCATCAGAACTGTCACTTGCTTATCAACCTTTAATAATAGGGTGCATTAATTTTAAATCCTAGTTCCCCAAGAACATTTAAAGTTTTGTTCCCTTCAAGTGGTTTTCAGTTCTGGATTGAAAGTGCACATTATATCTAGGATTACAGATTGAGGGAGCCTTAAGCATCAAATATTCAAAGGCTAATAACCAGTGGTAGGGGGTGGTAGTGGGGATAAGCTCCCACTACCTATTAAATGCTCCCGGTGGTGTGTGTCTCAAGTAGTCTTTGATAACCAAGTCCAGCTCCTGGCCTTCACATGTGGCATAACTACTAAACCTAGCGGAACTGTGTCTACTGACAGGAGAATGGGCAACGGTGGGTTACTGATGTCTTAAAACCAGTTGCTTCAGGCTGGTGGGGCTCAGCAACCATGGTTGGCAGCTCATCTAGGGGAAGGAAAACTAATCTCAAACCACCACTGCCTTGCGGCTATATCCACTCATGGGAAAGGCTTCGGGACTAAAGCCAGAGGAAAAGTCCAGAGCCGGAGTCTCTAAGGCAGTCCTATGTTGAGTTCAACGCTGAGTAGCAACTCCTCTGACACTGCTGGTTCCAAACTGTATCACTCTCTGCTGTTCCTTTGGATTCATCAGCTGTGTGGAGAGGGAGAGCCTGCTGCATGGACAACAGCTTAATCTCTATATCACACTGCCCTGGTTTGCATGTCACATGGACAGCTGAGACAACATCCATGGTCAACCCCAAACAAATGTGGGGAACCTCAAATATTGAGAAAACACAGTTCACACCACTGAATAAGTAAACTGATTACTTTTGTCAAATGCTTGAGTCTGTCTTTTGCACTAATTCATGGGAAGAGATTACTAATGAATGTTTCTGCTTTAAATTTCAGATACAATTGAAAAGGAGATGCGAAAATTATTTAGTATCCCAGATGAAAAGGAAATAAGATTGTGGAATAAGTACATGAGCAACACATTTGAACCCCTGAATAAGCCTGATAGCACAATACAAGATGCAGGACTATATCAAGGGCAGGTATAGTAGTTTAAAATATGGTGTTCTACAATTAAGAATGAAAAGACTTGTAAAAGTTTGATTCCTAAAACCAGTGGCAGTTTCTGATCCCAAATATCGTAGTGGATTTTAACAACCTCAAAAGAAATGAGGATCAGGAAGGAAAATAGACTTGAGGCACAACCTTATTGGACCTGGATGAGCTTATTCATTTTTTATTTTGCATGGTTTCTTCAGCAAGAGTAGAAATATCGAGGACTGTTCCTGAATTTATTGTATGTAAGCCTAATTTCTTGATGTTACGATTTTTGATTTTGCTTGTATCCAGTTCTTAATTCTATCAGCTGCTAGTTGGTGCCATGGAGCCACTCAGATTTTAACAAAACGAACTGGGTATTGCCATGCCGCAGTATAAATTTACCCAAGGTAGTTGTTCTCAGCATCTTTAATACCATTTAAGACCACTTTTTAAAAATCCAAAACCTTCAATACAAAACACTGAGCTGTAAAGTATTGAAAGTATGCCTACCAATTTATCTAACATAAGTTGCCCACATCACATGTGCATTCAATGGCCTTAACTTTGGATTATAAATCGGGTGCCACGGTAGTGTAGCAGTTAGCATGATATTACAGTTCATTTGGGAGTTGGGAGTTTGGAGTTCAATTCCGATATCTTCTGTAAGGAGTTTGTATGTCCTCCCTGTGGAATGCACTGGTTTCCTTTGCGTGCTCCAGTTTCCTCCCACAGTCCAAAGACGTACCAGTTAGTAGGTTAATTGGTCATTGTAAATTGTCCATTCATTAGAGTAGTGTTAAATTGGGGTTTCTAGGCAGCACGGCTCAAAGGGCTAGAGGGACTTGTTCCCCGCTGTCTCAATAAATAAATAAACAAACAGGGTTAAAGTGGCAAGTTGCATCTCTCTCTTTCAACTTAACTAATCCTTTCAGCCTACACAAGGTTTATATTTCTCCATTCTCAGCATATTTATGTGCCTATCTAAGAACCTCCCAAGTGCCTCTATCATATTTGGCTCTGGTGGAGAAACATCTCGACCAAAGGAGGTGTAAGGCGCTCCTTCCATCCACTAGCCTGCAGGTCACTCTTAGACAAAGTGTAGCACCTACTTAGCACCCCTCTTCCCCGATTAGGGCAATTTAAAGCCATGGGAGCAGCTGGTGCATATCACAAGTTCTGGTTATGCGACCACTGACACCAGCAGGCAAAATCTGAGGAGTATTGATAATGGCAAGGGTCACCCATCTCGTAAAGACATTGCCTAGAAAAAGACAATGGCAGACCATTTCTGTAGAAAAATTTGCCAGGAACAATCATGGTCATGGATAGACCATTATCTCCCACGTCATACAATATGGCACATGATGATGATGACTGTCACTGGCAGTGCATTTCAGGTACCCACTACTTGCTGTGTATAAATGGATACATTTAAAAAGAAAATAATAATTCCCTGCACATCCCCTTTGAATTGCCCCCCTCACCTTAAATGTATGTGCTCTGGTTCAGTTTGACCCTGGGAGGGTAAAAAAAGATAGTGGCTGTCTATCTGTGCCTCTCATAGTCGTATAAACTTGTGGGACGTGGGAGGAAACTGAATCATCCAGAGGCAATCTGCATTCTCACAGGGAGAATATAGAGACTGCACACAGACAACATCAGAGATCAAGTTCAGGCATGGCTCTTTGGAAGTATGAGGCAACAATGCTACATGCTTAGCTAGTGTGTTGCCCATAAATGCAGAAAGAATACTAACATTTTCAAATGGAACACTTCAACTAGACAAGTTATGAACCCAATTGTAAACCCAGAGATTCTGCAGATACTGGAAATTCAGAGTAACACACACAAAATGCTGGAGGAACTCAGCAGGTCGGACAGCATCTGTGGAAGGAAATAAGTGTTCCAAAGTACATTTATTATCAAAATACGTATACAATATACAATCTTGAGATTCATCTCCTTACGCAGCCACAAAACAAACAAAAATAGAATCCATACTAAAAATGTCTTCACAATTCCTTTTTGATTGTTAATGTTAAAATAACTTATTTTTCCAAAAGATTTGAATCTGATAAAATTCTTCCAGTATTTTGAAAATCATTTTTCATTTGAAGCATTAAGGGAGACTAATGCACCGTATTCTAAACATAGAAACCCTACAGCACAATACAGGCCCTTCGGCCCACAATGCCAAGCATGTACTTACTTTAGAAATTACCTAGGGTTACCCATAGCCCTCTATTTTTCTAAGCTCCATGTACCTATTCAGGAGTCTCTTAAAAGACCCTATTGTATCCACCTCCACCACCATCGCCGACAACCCATTCCCTGCACTCTCCACTCTCTGCGTTTTTTTAAAAAAAAAATTACTCCTTACATCTCCTCTGTACCTACTTAAAACTGTGCCCTCTCGTGCTAGCCATTTCAGCCCTGGGAAAAAGCCTCTGACTATCATCAATGCCTCTCATCATCTTATACATCTCTATGAGGTCGCCTCTCATCCCTCGTTGCTCCAAAGAGAAAAGGCCAAGTTCACTTAACCTATTCTAATAAGGCATGCTCCCCAATCCAGTCAACATCCTTGTAAACTTCTCTGCACCCTTTCTATAGTTTCCACATCCTTCCTGTAATGAGGTGACCAGAACTGAGTATTTTTTTAATGTAACTACTACTACTTTTATGTTGCCTTTTTAAATTACCATGCCATGATTAATAATCAAAATTTACTAGATAAATCTGTTGTACATAATTGAAATTTAGCTACAAGTGGGAGGAATGTACAGTAATTGCAAGATGCCATGCTTATTGGGATTTTACACTAACTTTTTTTGACGGTGAAGATAAAAAATAGATGTAATTTTTAGATGTATATAATTTATCCTTCATAAAGATTAATGCACAATTTGCCAAGCACGTGCACTTAATTGACTTCTGGATTCATTGTTTTCAGTAGCCTAATTTAACTAATTTTATTGAAAGGTATTGGTAATAGAGCAGAAAAATGAAGATGGAACCTGGCCAAGAGGTCCTTCTACTAATAAGTGAGTTTCCTTTTTGTCACATTTTGGTTTAAAATATTTCTTAGAAGTTTGTTGTTAAGATGTCAACAATGTCAATTCAATTTTCTGTACCCATGACCCCTATAAACAGCTAGTAGCTTTCTCACATATATTTCTGCTTTATAAGCAATAGCAACTTAACAGAATTCATTTTATTTTAATTTGTTGTAGCCTTTATTGCCTGAAGAAGTTGCTGATGATGCTATCTTCTTGAAATAGGGAAATTACAGCCCTGATGTACTATTGTATTGTCTGGGGCTGAGATGTTTGATATCTGTCAAGAGCCAGCAGAAAGGAAGATGGTTGTTGGACACCAGGGCTTTTCTGCGGGAATCAAAGCGGAAAGTGGTGGTGGAACTGTGGGGAGAGGAGCAGAGCCAACATTTCAGGTTGATCAGGGAAAGGGAGGAAGAGAGTGATGCTAGAACAGATGATGCAGAACATATTTGGAAATCTGAAATAAGAATAAGTCCTGACTTAATCCTATAGAAATATTGTGGAAAGACCTGAAGCAAGCAGTTTGTACAAGGAAGTCCACTAACATCCCGATATTGAGGCAGTTTTGTAAGGAGGAATGGCCTAAAATTCCTCCAAGCTGATGTGCAGGACTGATCAACAGTTACTGGAAACATTTGGTTAAAGTTATTGCTGTACAAAGGGGTCACACCAGTTACTGAAAACAAAGGTTCACATACTTTTTCCAACAAATACATGTAATATTGGATCATTTTTCTCAATAAATGAATAAGTATAATTTTTTTTGTGTTCTTTATTTAATTGGGTTTTCTTTATCAAGTTTTAGGTAGCACATGAAGATCTGGTCACATTTTAGGTCATATTTATGCAGGCACAGAGAAAATTCAGGGTTCACAAATTTTCTAGCAGTACTGTATGCTTAATGTCATCTTCACTATCTGGTTTATATCTGTTGCAGCATTTAGAGTTCGCTGTACTTGTACTCTGGGCTCTGTTAGTCCTTCAATACACCTTAGGGCCCTATCACTCATTGTCTGTGAAGTACCCTTACAAATAGTTCTTGCAAGGATCAGAATTAAATTCTATCTGCCAGTTTCTGCTCATCTTACCACTATTCAATTTAATCCAAGACTATTCTCAAATCAATAATTCTTTGTGATTAGCAAACTTGCTAATCATGCTTCCTACATTTGTATTCAAACTGTTAACGTGTAATAAACAACAAGGGTCCAGGCACGAATATCAGTGGTACATCATTGGTCACGGACTTCCAGTCACAAAAGCAACCTTTTGTGGCAAATGAAAGAGGAATAGTTATGGAAACAGAAAAATTAAAAAGGGAAGCGAACAGTTGACTCCAAATGTTGAAATGGGAGGGAACAATGTGTCTACGGGTGAAAATTCTTTGAAAGTAGTCAAAATAATATTGAATGTAAGGCATTGAAAACAAAAACAGTGAAAAACATTGAATCTGATAGATGGTGGGTGGAAGATGATCTCCATTGCTTTCCCCTTACAATTTAAAACACATTTTGTTTTCTCATCTTTGCGAGTTTTGATGGAAAGTCATTGATTTAAAGCACGAACTTCAGCCATTGCAGCCCTGAAAGGAGATTGAGCTGAAGTGTTAATTGTTCTTCTCTGTCTCTGAAATACAGACCGAGAGGAACTGTGTTAGGAAAAAAAGGGCCACAGGTTAAGCTAATGACAAAAAATTGTATTGCTAAACAAAAACTTAGATTTTGTAACTCTTTGTAAAATGGTGTTTTTGGACATGGATTGTGAATAATAGTTCAAAGGCATTGCTCTTGAGTCTGATCAGAACAAAATGGATGTTGAACCAACACACACAAAATGCAGGAGGAACCCAGCAGGCCGGGCAGCATCTATGGAAAAAAGTACAGTCGACGTTTTGGACCAAGATCCTTCATCGGGACTGGAGAAAAAATGATGAGAAGTCAGAATGAGAAGGTGGAGGGGAGGGAAGGAAGAAATACAAGGTAGTAGGTAATAGTTGAGACTGGCCTAGAGGGAGGAATGAAGTAGAGAGCTGGCAAGTCGATTGGAGAAAGAGATAAAGGGCTGGAGAAGGGGGATTCTGATAGGAGAGGACAGAAGGCTATGGAAGAAAAGGAAGGGAGAGGAGCACCAGATGGAGGTGATAGGCAGTTAAGGAGATAAGGTGAAAGATGGGAATGGGGATCTCCCAGTGGCCACCCATTTTAACTCTGCTTCCCATTCCCATTTCCACAAGTCAGTCCATGCCCTCCTCTACTGCCACAATGAGGTCACACTCGGGTTGGAGGAGTAACAACTTGTATTCCAACTGGATAGCCTCCAACTTGATGGCATGAACATCGATTTCTTGAACTTTGAGTAGTGGCTTCCCCTCTGCTTCACCATTCCCCCTCTGACCAATCAACTTCCCTGCTCTTTACTTCACCTCTTCCTGCCCCCCACCTTCTTACTCGGACTTCTTGTCTTTTTCCCTCCAGTCCTGATGAATGGTCTCGGCCCGAAACGTCGACTGTTTACTCTTTTCCATAGACACTGCCTCGCCTGCAGAGTTCCTCCAGCATTTTGTGTGTGTGGCTTGGATTTCCAACATCTATAGATTTTCTTTCATTTGTGATTGAATGTTGAACCAATGGAGATTTTCAAGGGGCAACTAAACACTTGACTAGAAAGATGAGTTTTAAGCTGCCTTTTGGCGATGAATTGCTTATTGAGTAGTCTCAGCTGCCAGTGAATAGAGGAGGTTTGGTGGGTGCATGCACAAGAAGGCAGAACTGAAGTTGACAGTTGTACGTAAGTTTGAAATGTGATTCTGAAAATTACAAAGGTATTTAAGAGAAAGTGAAGCCCTTCAATTAACTATGAGCTAGAACAAAGATGTTCAGTATTTACCCTATCTCTATGTCACATTGTAAATAATGTCAGCTTTATTATCTTCCTCTTGTATCAGTATTATGTTACACATCAATTAGTTTGAGATACTTATGCAGTTTTTCAGGCATCTATCTCGTAAACAACACTATGTTTATGAGAAGTTAATCTGAATTATGACTTGAATAAAACATTGTTCTGGGTGTTATGTGAAATAATGGAAATGACCATAAGACATAGGAACAAACCATTTGACCTATTGAGTCAGCTCTGCCATTTCATTATGGCTGTTCCTTTTTTTTTCTCCTCCTCAACCCCATTTTTCAGCCTTCTCCCCGTAACCTTTGATGCCATGTCCAATCAAGAACCTATCAATCTCTGCCTTAAATATACCCTTGGCCTCCACAGCTCCACGTGGCAACAAATTCACCACCCTTTGGCTAAAGAAATTTCTCCACTCTCTGTTTTGAATGGATGCCCCCTCCTTCCTGAGGCTGTTCCCCCTTGTCCTAGACCAGGGATCCCCAACTTTTTTTGCACTGCAGACCGGTTTAATATTGACAATATTCTTGCGGACCGGTGGTGGGGGGGTGTTCAAATAGAGTTAAACTCACCTCAACATGTCTTTTACAGTTAGGCTTCCCAACTTTCTCATTAAGGGACAAAAGTAGCAGTCAAATTCAGGCACTTGTGTTTACCCTGAGAAAGACTACCATGACCATGAAGCCTTGCATGGGCACCTGTGTGCGCATGAGTGACGTGTGATATATGACGTGCGCATGCACGTACGTGCCGATTTTTTTTCCCCACAAATCGGTTTTGGCTTAATCTTCCCGACTGCATTGTACATACATTATTTCTACTTTATATAGGCTGTGTATTTACCATATTATTCCTGCTTGTACTATATGTTAGTGTTATTTTAGGTTTTATGTGTGATTTGGTAGGTTATTTTTTGGGTCTGGGAATGCTCAAAAAATTTTTCCATATAAATTAATGGTAATTGCTTCTTTGCTTTACGCCATTCCGGCACGAAAGGTTTCATAGGAACGCTCTACCTTAGCGAGGGAAATACGGGACAAGGGCGGTTCCATATGGGACAAACTAATTTAGCCCAATATACGGGATGTCTCGGCAAATATGGGACAGTTGGCAACCCTATGTTCAAGTTCAACAGTGCGTGGCAGGGAATGAGGAAGGTGCAGCTGACTCATATTGTTTCCTCGCGGCCCGGTAGCACGTGCTTTGTGGCCCGGTACTGGTCCGCAGCCCAGTGGTTGGAGTTCGCTGTCTTGGTCTCTCCCACCATGAGAAACATCCTTTCCACATCTAGAAACATCCAGAGAAAGCAGGATCTCCCAGTGGCCACACATTTTAATTCCATGTCCCATTCCCATTCTGATATGCCCATCCATGGCCTCCTCTACTGTCAAGATGAAGCCACACTCAGGTTGGAGGAACAACCTTATATTCCGTCTGGGTAGCCTCCAACCTGATGGCATGAACATTGACTTCTGTAACTTCCGTTAATGCCCCACCTCCCCTTCTTACCCCATCCCTTATTTATTTTTTCCCCTTTCTTTCTCTCTCTGTCCCTCTCACTATATCTTCCTCTGATGCTCCCACCCCCCTTTCTTTCTCCCTAGGCCTCCTGTCCCATGATCCTCTCCCTTCTCCAGCCTGGTATCCCTTTTGCCAATCAACTTTCCAGCTCTTAAGCTCTATCCTTCCCCCTCCTGTCTTCTCCTATTATTTCGGATCTCCCCCTCACCCTCCCACTTTCAAATCTCTTACTATCTCTTCTTTCAGTTAGTCCTGACGAAGGGTCTCGGCCCGAAGCTTCGACTGTACCTCTTCCTAGAGATGTTGCCTGGCCTGCTGCGTTCACCAGCATTTTGTGTGCGTTGCTTTCCACATTTACTCTGTCTGGGACTGTCAACATTTGAAAGGTTTCAGTGAGACCCCCACTCATCCTTCTAAATTCCAGCGAGTAAAATAGGTCATGTTATCAGTTAAGAGACAATTTAAAGAGATGATCAGTTGATAAATTTATTATAGTAACTTACAATGCAGATCTAAAAATGACAGGAAGACTCAAGATTCAAGGCTTTGTTATTATTCCACGGTCATCTTCATCTACATACTTATCTAGCTTAAGCTGGAGAGTGCAAAAACAGAGAAAGTTATTATACTTGATGTTCAATGCCTTTATATTCAAATAGTTTGCTAATAGTCACTGATCAGGCAGAATAGCTACTGGGATGAGTTAACAAAAGATTGCCGCATCAAAGGGAGCAATTATGAAATTGCCACACCAAAAGAAACTGTGGGTGATACAGGGTTCTCTTATAAAGAATTGACCTTGAAATCAGGTAAGTGATTTTACTCCTTTAGCTTGTCTAGTTTTAGCTTCACACTGCAACTTCCACTACAATTCTTGCTCAGATGATCTCTTCCTGTAATGAAGAAAACCTGAAGGAAGCTGAAGCTTCCAGAACTTGGTTGTGTGTTTTTCTCGTCTAGTACTTTTGCATTATTATTATTATTCTAATTAACTTTATTCAATAGATAAAAGCAAATGTCTAGTAATACAATGTTGAACAATATTGAATTGTTCAGGGTCTCACTACCATAGTGTCATTCTGTTGATGATTTCCTTCTTGTGTTTTCATGGAACAAAATTAACTAGATTTATCTTTTAATAAGTATGCATTTGAGAATCTTCTCTGGGCATTAATAGCACTTCAATACTTTCAGCGGTCCATCCTAAAAGACAGTATGTAGCCATTTCATATTTCCTTATTACTTAGAATGAGCACACTTGGCCAGCTTAATCTATGCTGACTTTCAGAGCATTCTCCCATTTATTTCCCTGTAACCTTTTAGCTCTTGCATAAACCCCTGACTCTCCTGCTATCCACCTTTACTCGAAGAAATTTACTCTGGTCAGTTAACCTAACAGCATGATTTTGGGGTATGGGAAGAGACTGGAACATTCAAAGGAAACCCAACTCATCATTGGGAAATCTTGCAAACTCCACACAGACAGTGACCAAGCTCATAAATTTTGACCTAGACCCAAATGTTAATTCATACTGAGATGTGTGATTCTGAATGTCACAAACCACTGAGAGTTAAATTGAATCTCTTTTTAGATTTTTTGAAAATAAGGATTCATTGGATGTACTTTAGTTAGCATGGTGTTGATTTGAAGTGTGGTTATTTCTTTATTTCTGAGCACACAGACCCTGAAAGGAAAGGCTCCTTTTGGCAGTTTAGAACTTTGTATGGATTTCAGTTCCTTAGTTTTAAGAAAAAGATAGTAAAACTGAGTTAACATGGAGCGTGGATGCAGTCAACTGTCAGAATTCATACTGACAGCATTTATTGTTGATTTTGCTTTACAGAGTTAGTAACTGTCAGGTAACATGAGAACAACACACAAAATGCTGGAGGAACTCAGCCGGCCAGGCAGCATCTATGGAAAAGAGTACAGTTGACGTTTCAGACCCTTCAGCGGGACTCAAGAAAAAAACATGAGTAGATGTAAAAGGTGGGGCAGAGGAGAGAGAAACACAGGTGACTAGATGAAACTGGGAGGGTTGAAGTAAAGAGCTGGGAAATTGATTAGTGAAAGAGATACAGAGCTGGAGAAGGGGTAATCTAATTGGAGAGGACAGAAGGCCATGGAAGAAAGAAAAGGTGGAGGAGAACCAGAGGGAGTTGCTGGGCAAGCAAGGAGATAAGGTGAGAAAGGGAAATGGGGACAGGGAATGGTGAAGGAGGGTGGGGGAGACATTACTGAAAGTTCAAGAGATTGATGTTCATGCCATCAGGTTGAAAGATAAGGTGTTGTTCCTCCAACCTGAGTGTGGCCTCATTGCGGCAGTAGAGGAGGCTATGGATTGACATATCAAAATGGGAATGGGTGACCACTGGGAGATCCTGCTTTTTCTGGCAGACGGAGTGTAGGTGCTCGGCGAAGCAGTCTCCCAATCTACGTCGGGTCTCACTGATGGGAGGCTACACTGGGAGCACCAGACACAGTATATGACCCCAACAGACTCACAGGTGAAATGTCACCTCACCTGGAAGGAGCGTTTAGGGCCCTGAATGGTAGTGAGGAAGGAGGGAAAAGGATAGGTTTAGCACTTGTTCTGCTTGCAAGGATAAGTGCCAGGAGGGAGATCAGTGGGGAGGGACAAATGGACAAGGGAGTCACGTAGGGAGCGATCCTTGCAGAAAGCAGAAAGTGAGGTTGGGAGGGAAAGTCGTGCTTGGTGATGGGATCCCATTGGAGGCGGCAGAAGTTCCGGAGAATTGTGTGCTGGATGCAGAGGCTGTTGAAGTGGTTTGTGAGGGCAAGAGGAACCCTACCCCTGGTAGGGTAGTGGGAGGATGGGGTGAGAGCAGACGTTCATGAAATGGAAGAGATGTGGTTGAGGGCAGCATTGACAGTGGAGGAAGGGAAACCACTTTCTTTGGAAAAGGAGGACATTTCCTTCGTTCTAGAATGAATAAGCCTCATTCTAAGAGCAGATGCGGTGGAGATGGAGGAATTGAGAGAAAAGGATGGCATTTTTACATAGTCATAGTCATACTTTATTGATCCCAGGGGGAAATTGGTTTTCGTTACCATTGCACCATAAATAATAAATAGTAATAGAACCATAAATAGTTAAATAGTAATATGTAAATTATGCCAGTAAATTATGAAATAAGCATAATTTACATATAATTTACAAGTAACAGGGTTGGAAGCGGTATAGTCCAGGTAGCTGTGAGAGTTTATGAGTTTATAATAGACATCAATAGATAAGCTTTCTACAGAGGTAGAGACAAGAGAGTTTGAGAAAGGGGAGGGAGGTGTTTAAAATGGACCAGGTAAATTTGAGGACAAGGTGGAAGTTTGAAGCAAAGTTGATGAAGTCAACAAGCTCCACATGGGTGCAGGAAGCCCCACCAATGCAGTCTTGATGTTGTATAGGAAAAGTGGGGAGGTGGACGCCAGTGTAGCTGACATTAGAGACTTTATTTAATGGAAATATAGTTTCCCATATTACTCCATTAACTTATTACGCTATACATAATTTCCCAAGCTGCTTCTGTCTCTTGAATCTTTACCATGTCAAATTATATTTTAGACATTACTTTGAGATTATCTCAGGCGGTAAAAGGCAACTTGCTGTATTGGTGCACTTAAAGATTTTTATCTTTTTTAAAGATTTCTCAGCGTTAAGAGATGGAACAGATAATGGGTTCATTACGGAACGGCAAATACACACAAAATACACAAAAGAACTATATGATCAGTAACTGATGTTTGTCAGTAAAGCAGCAGCATGGTTGTATGGTTCAGTTCTGCAGCAGGCAGAGAGTAGCAGTTTTTTTCTTTAGTCTCCTCGAGCTTGAGGTGAGGTTAGCATGAGCTCTACCTCAAAGCTTTCTTTTAGATGCTGGTCAGTTTTAGGGGCAACAAAGACCTTCAGATCAGTCACAGATTTAGAAACTCACCTATGCAATCATAAGAAATCTGATAGAAATGGTTGTGGACTTTCCTCAAATACTGTTCTAAAATACCTTTCTTTGGGCATCTAATTTATATAGTAAGCTGAATTGTGTTTGAAATGGCATCTTTTTTTACGCATATCAAACTGATATGTGCCTATGATCCATCCCTGTTTCTTAGCTTCTTTAAAGATTTTTAATTTGTCGTCTCCAGCCCATCCACCCATCCAACAACCCCCCCTCCCCCCATGACCTCTGGTCAACACAAACGTTATTATGCTGTATCAGAAGTTGCATAAAATTAAATTGACAATTATTAATCTCAATCCTAGTTAATGTTTACTTTAATATTATTATTTACAATTGAGTATTTTAACTCTTGGGTAATCACAAACATTCATTGTACAAACAGAAAAAGAATATTACAACTAAGTGCTGCCAACGGATACTTTGATTCAACTGAAAATGAAAATTCCAATGAAAAGGCCGCCCTGGTGGCATAGTGGCTAGTGTGATGTTTAAAGCTCAGGGCATTCCAGAGTCCGAAGTTATCCCTTTGGAGGCTGTTGCTTTGCCTCCTCAGATGCTGTGCCATTCTATGAAGATTCGCTGTACGCCCTCCCTTTGGAATACATGGGTTTTCTACAGGTCCTCCGGTTTCCCCCCATGGTCCAAAGACACACCCAGTAGGTTAATTGGTCATTGAAAACTGTCCCATGATTAGGCTAGGGTTAATTGGGTTGCTGGGATGGCATAGCTCAAAGAGCCAGAAGGGCCTACTCAGTGCTGTGGTATTGTGCTATTGTGAAAGAAACAAGCTGTAAGTGTTGCCTCTCCATGAAATAAAAACTAGCCTAGACATTTCTTTCCAGTCCTGATGAAAAGTCTCGGCCCAAAACGTCGACTGCTTATTCCTCTCCATAGATGCTGCCTGACCTCCTGCGTTCCTCCAGCATTTTGTGTGTGTAGCCTGGAAGTTCTTTTCTAATTACATTGGATTTCTTCCAGTGCATTTTGATGCAACCAGCATAAAAATGCAGAATTTTAAGGGCAAGTTATATTCAACCATCTTGCAAGTTTTCCAAGCATCCCACTACATCAGGCTCAAAAAGCAAGTCAAATCCTCAGGTTGAATTCATAACCATTAGGAGTTTCTACTACTATTTATTTCATGTCTTTATCAAGGCTGCTGAAAGTTAAATGGATGCAAGATGCTAAGGTATATTCAATAGTTTTCAATATTTTTGTATCCTTTGAAACTACCATTGAATCTTTAATCATGTGTGCTGTGATTTCGTATTTCTTCCCCATTCCATCCCAACCCTAGAAAATTGCTTATGAAAAGTCTACGACTGTCCATAATTTTGAGGCATTGGATATATTCCTTGTATGGTCTTTGTCAAAACTTGAGACATTGTGATAAAGTAATTTAATGGCACCCCATGGCATTCCATGTTTCCAAGTATAGAACTTTTGAGATAACAATTAAATCCTTGCTTTTTTTTTATATGGGTGCTTATTAATACCCTATCAATATTACTTTTCATTAAATATGTGAGCTTGCACTTTCATTAAGATTAGATAAATTTTGTGAGATCTGGCAGCATGGGACTGCTATAAAACACTTAACCTTTGCTCTTTGTGGCAACATTTTATATAGTGAGCAGAAACAGGCCTTTCGACCCACCTTGTCCATGCCTACCAAACTAGCTCCTGTGTTTGGCTTATATTCTGCTAAGCCCCTCCTATCCTTGTATTTATCCAAGGACTTTTAAATGTTGTACCTGCCTCAACTATTAGTTCTTACTACATATATCCACTAACCTCTGCATGAAGAAGTCGCTCATCAGTGCATTTAAAATTGTTTTCATCTCAACTTGATACCTTGCCCTCTAGTTTTTAGTTTTCTTTCCCTGGGAAATAGACTCTGTGTCACCGTATATATGCTCATAAATTTATACACATCTCTAAAGTCATCTCTTAATCCCCTATGTTACAAGGAATAGCGTCCTACCCTCTTCTCTACAGTCTTGTCGCTCAAGTCTTGGCAGTATCCTTGTAAATCTTCTCTGCATTCTATCCAGTTTAATGATGCCTTTCCTTTAACAGTGTGATCAAAACCGAACACACATCACTAACATCTTGTATATCTGCAGCATAATATTCCAGTTCCAACTCCTGCACTCAGTGTCCTGACTGATGAAGAACGACATGCCATATGCTTCTTGCCCTGTCTACCTGCGGCACTGCTTTCAGCTAGCTATGTACTTGTATGCCCGGATAACTGTTCCACAACACTGCAGCGCCCAAGGCTTCACTGCCAGAATCCTACACTTTGTACTTTCTAAAATGAAAGCTATTTGCCAATCTTAGGCCCATTTATCTAACTGATCAAGGCTTCTCTATAATTGTTGATGACCTTCTTCACTGTCTATGATACTACCTATTTTGGTAGCGACCAGATTAGATCTCCAGTCTAAGAAGCAAACTTTGACCATCGTTATCTGCTTCTTACTATTGAACCAATTACAAATTCAGTTAACTATCTGTCCCTGGATTTCATGCTGCTTATCCTTCCAGATTAGCCTGCCATGCGGGAAATTGTCAAAGGCCTTGCATTCATGGAGTAGTTTTTTTTTCAGCTTAAAATATTCCCTGCATTGTTTAAAAGCAGAATTGTGCTTGAAATGCTCAGCAGGTAGTTTGCCCATTTTTGGTCAAAGCTGAAACGGCATCCTTGATGCATGCTATTACTTCAATCTCCGGTTATAATTATAGGCAAGGTAGGCTTTTGCAAATCAACATGTTGATGAAGCTTCCACTTGAATGCGTTTGATGACTGTAGCTAAAAGTGTGTAGATGTGCAGTATTGTGAAGGCCAAGACTGGATTTGGCTGTTCTGCCACTTGGGGTCAGCTCACTGTGTTACACATAACTAATGGGTACAGAGAATGTTTGTTATGGAATTGTTGCGTCATTAAAATCAGGAAAGCAGATCAAGAGAAGCCTAACTAAAGATGCATGTTACACTGAATGAAAAGGGATGGTAATAAGGGATGGCAAATTGTCTTCAAATGCATCTTTACAGTACTCTGCAAAAGTCTTTGGGACATGTGAAAAAAAGTTCTGTAAAGCAAAGATGCTTTCAAAAATAATGAAATGAAAAGTTTCTAAATACCAAAAACATTGCTATAAAGAGCAGTAAACAGTAAAAAATTAAATCAAGTCAATGTTTGGTATGACCACCCTTTGCCTTTAAAACTGCATCAGTTCTCTTATGTACACTGTTGTACAGTTTTATAAGAAAATTGGCTGCTGGTTGTTCCAAACATCTTGGAGAACTTGCCACAGTTTTTCTGCAAACATCGTCTTGCTTGCTTGCTTCTGTTTCTCCACGTAATTCCAGATAGTTTTTTATCACCTTGGCCATATGTTTGTGATCATTACCATGCTGCAGAATGAAGTTGGGACCAATCAGGTGCCTCCCTGATGGTATTGTGTGATAGGTGAGAATCTGCTTGTACTTCTCAGCACTGAGGAATCTAGTAATTCTGACCAGATTACCAACTCCATCTGCAAAAATGCAGCCCCAAATCTGCAAGAAAACTCTGCCGTGCTTCACTTTGTTGTAGACACTCATCCATATGGCACTCTCGAGCTGTTCTGTGGACAGACTGCCCCTTGTCAAACTTAAACTCGTCAGTCCAGAACACTTGCTGCCATTGTTCAGCACCCCAGTCCTTGTGTTTGGTTCATTGATGAGTCTCTTGGCTTTGTTTCCACTTACGATGAATGGCTTTTGGCAGCAACTGTTTCATGAAAACGACTTCTGACAAGATTTCTCCAGACTGTAGAGGGGTGTACTTGGATTCCAATGGTTTCTGTGAGTTCAGAGCTGATGGCAGCGCTGGAAGGGAAATCAGTTTGATGTATCTCTCGTCTGCCGCACTTAGCTTCTGTGGCTGACCAATGCATTTCTGGTCATCAGCCTTGCCCATTTCTTTGTACTTCAGAAGAGCTTGGACAGCACACCTTGAAACTCCTGGATGACCACTTTGTGTCTTGTTGCTATGCTCACTCTTGCCATTGTGCAAGAATTGATGATTTGAAGGGGTTAAACTATACATCTACCACACCTTCACCTTTTAGTTTGGTTGTTCTTTGCCCAGTTTGATTCCTTCTATACCAGTTTCTGTTTCAGTTTCATTCTAGTTCATTCAACTTATTGTTGATCATTATCACCTGCTTGTTATCTTTTATTTAATCATGCACTGGGCTATATATCTACAAAGTAATTAAGTTTTTATTTGAAAAGTGGTTTGAAGGGTCCCAGCCCAAAACGTCGACTGTTTACCCTTTTCCATAGATGCTGTCTGGCCTGCTGAGTTCCTTCAGCATTTTGTGTGTGGCTTGGATTTCCAGCATCTGCAGATTTTCTTGTCTTTCTTTTTCTTAATATATTACTTTCTTTAATGAAATATGAAAAATTTTCTGTAGCATTTAAAGTTTTGAAAAATGAATGCTTGGAATTCTAAAATTTGCTCATTTCTTCTGACAAGATGACGCTGGCGATCATTGACAACATTCTGTGGGCCGCAGAAAATTGTACACAAGCGAGGAAGCTTCTAAAAATTCTCTGGAGGTTCAGGACCACACTTAAGTAGATTTTAAAAGTTAAGAAATTTTATAATTCTCTAAATTATAAATTGACTGGAATCATCAATGGAAGAATGGAAAGGGGAGTAATTTTTTATGCCATATTGTATTGGAACACTCAGTGCTTTGCCATACTCAGTGCTGAGAGTAATACTGTTTAAAAACAACAAAAATTTACAAAGGAAGGATTGAAAGATAGTATAAGAATATGTGGCAAGCCTACTTGACAGCAAATCAGTTTCTATTAATGCTGAGTTCTGGTCAGTAGCAAGGAGAAAAGGAAAAAGGGTGTAGCAAAGCTAGTTAGCAGTGTAGAGATCTAAACAAGGTACAGTTGGATGCTGCTAAACTCTTCAGTGCAAATAGGAAAACTCTTTAATTGCTTTGAAATAGTTGAGCAGGAACGGGGGGGGTGGTTGAATGATAAAGCAATTATTTTATACCTGGAGGGAAAACTTTGGAAGTACTCTGTAGGTTAAGCAGCACCTGTGAAGGCAAAGGGATGGCCAACATTTGGGTCAAATCCCAATACCAGGACTGAGAGTGTAGAGGGAAGATGGCCAGTATATAGAAGTGAGAGGGAGGAGTAAGATAGAGACTGGTGGCTGATAGGTGGAACCAAACTAAAGAGAGGGGAGAAAAGAATGATGGGCAGATGGAACTAGGAAGGGGAGTGTTGATCCAATGGATGGTAGGTGGAAAGCAGATAAGAAGAAGAAAAAAAAGCAAATAGAGCTGTGGGAGGGGGAGTAAAGGTGACTGAGATTTGTCTTGTTGTAACAGAAGTTCATATTCATAAATGAGCTCATGTATGAGCTCAAATTCCAACCCCATTTTTTGCCCCCCCAAAAAAGGCCAATTTGTGTTGAGTCTTTATCAGGCCAGAAATTATGTTAAACTTCCACTTCTGCAGAATCAACATCTGTGAGGTTTTCAGTTTTTGCTTCAATGGAGGTAAAACCATTAAATGGACTGATGAAGGCAAGAAATAACCAGATTTTTCCAGGAAGGCCTAGTATATTTAGATCCACTCTACTGGAAGATATTTGAGTTCTTAACTAGTTTAGTGGGAATAAGTCTCTTCCTGGTGTAACCCAATGACAAAAAGGAAACAGTTCATATGACCTCTGGAGCATCCTCAACTGTTCAGCAAAATCATGGCAAATGCTTCCCTTGATCTTTATTTTCTGTCCCATCATTCTTAGTTTAAAAATCTATTTCAGCCTCAACAACCAAGTCTTTAAAACCTTTGGGGTATTATGGTCCAAAGATTCACTGATAGTTGAATAAAGAATTTTGCCTAAATGCCTAAGCCATTACCCTAAGACTTATGCTCCCCTTATTCTTAAATTGCTAACCAGGAGAATCAACTTTCTGTTTCCCTCCCAGAATCTTGTGTTTTCTTGAAAGTGTTCCTCATTTTGGTAAACCCATCCTCTTGATTCAAGAAAGTTCGTAAACTTGCTATCATTTGAATTTTGTGCAAGTATTGAAGAGAATTATCCAACATGTTTTTGATTTATCTTATGCATTGATGCTTTTAACGTTTGTCATGAGCATCTATGTAAAAAAAAAATTGTTTTCCCATTTTTATCAATTGTCATAATTTCATTATTTTTCAAGGTCTCCAAGTACTTCAAATTTTTCAACATTGCAAAAGGTTTCCCCTTCATCTCTGTCAAATAATTATAGCAATTTCAACAACAGAAAGTAAGTAGCCTCTCTTCAGACTTCTGTGTAAATGCATGCATGCCTTTACTGAATACATTTTGGTTTGTAAATGGTGTGATGACCACTTTTGGATGTAGTTCTTGGTTGTGTAGCAGGAGCGCTTGTCATCTATATTAACATTTTTAGGGTATAAGTGATAAAATAGTTTTGGTGAAACGTGATCCTGAATGTTACATTTGTATACATTAGGGTGAAATTGGCAGAGCTAATTTGTCCCTGAGAAGATGGTGGTGAGCAACCACCTTGAACTGAAAGTGATTCAGGAGCTTTATGATGAAAGAATACTGAGATATTTCTAAGTTAAGGTGATGTGTGACCCGAAATTGATTCTGTTACTGCTTGAGTTACTGGTGGAAAAAGGCTTGGATTTGGAAGGAGTTGTCGAAGTAACTTTTATTAAGCAGTTACAGTGAATCTTTCAGATTGTACTAAGTTTTAGTTCTGCCATTGTGGTGGAAGTTTGTACTTTCATACAGTTTGTACTTGCAGGTTGTGCAAAGTTTGTACTTTCAGATTGTACTAAGTTTATAATTAAGGGTATAACACCAGGCAAGCAGATTATTTTGTGGTTTGGGCCTATCTTTGAGTTGTAGACCTTCTCACGTTCATCAAAGTGGAGAACTTTCTGTCACATTTTGGCATCTCTTGCAAATAATGAAAAGATTTTGAGTCTAAACGTGAATTATTCACTGCAAGATGCTTAACTTCTGACCTCCTCTTCCAACCAATTTGTCAATGCGGCTAATTTAAGTTGCTGGTGGATTCAATTGCAATGATATCATTGAAAGTCATAGGGCACTTGTGCACTACAAAGCATATATCATGCTAAACCATGAACGTAGTTTGTTTTTAATCACATATTCAATAGCACTGTTCTGCTCATCATTCCACTACAGGCCTTCCTTGGGTAATGAAGACTCGATACATACATACAAGCATGCTTCCCTTAAATATTAAATTCAGATGAGAACCAGTCCTGAAAGGGGTCAGTGGTGGTGTGGAGGAAGAAGTTTATATGTAACCTTCCGCATTAGTCAGATACCATTGTTCCTGAAGAACATGGGCTACCAGTTTCACTCAGGAGGTCAGTTAAGAGAGTTGTAACATTCACTTTGGTTGATACTTTTAATCTCTATTAAACAATGAAATTGCCACTGATACTTCAAGGCTTTTCAGGTGTGCTGTGTATGCTCCTTGCCTGATCCTCAGCACTCCTTATTGAACCAATATTGATTGTGTTGATGTTGATGGTTAGACAGTTTAATAGAATGTAACTCCTTACTACTGCCAGTAGCATTTGGCACTTCATTGGTACTCTGTTTTCAGTTGCCATGCCTATCCTAGTCAGGTTGTGTATGTCCTTAGTGTGACATTAAACTTCATTTCCATATGTACTGTGCTGCACTCACAACAGATAATGTCATAGACAGTTACTCGCTACTTCTGTGTTGGTGAGGAATACCTGCATCAAGCCCATTCTGGTAGCTGAATCATTGTCATCTAGGTGAGGGAAGTTAAAGGCCAAAAGGGCACTCTACCTCTTTGCTGTCATAGTTGATTCCAACTTTAGAGGGTCTTCATGCATCCATTCAAGTGAGCAGTAAGTGGTGATCAGCTAATGTTTGACATGCTTGTGGGAGTAACCCCCTCAATTTTGGGGCATGTACTGAGATCATGGACTTTACAGTGCAGCTTGAATTGCTTAACCCTGGGGTCCCCAACCTTTTTTGCACCGCGGACCGGTTTAATATTGACAATATTCTTGCGGACCGGCCAACCGGCGGTGGGGTGGGGGGGGGGGGTGTTCAAGTAGGGTTAAACTCACCTCAACATGTCTTTTACAGTTAGGGGTGCCAACTTTCTCACTCCCAAATAAGGGACAAGACTAGCAGTCAAGTACTAGGCACTTGTGTTTACCCCAAGACAGACTACCATGACCATGAAGCCTTGCGCGGGCACCTGTGTGCGCATGCGTGTATGTGCCGATTTTTGTTTTTCCACAAGTTGGTTTTGGGTTATTTTAGGAAGAGGTACAGTCGACGTTTTGGGCTGAGACCCTTCGTCAGGACTAACTGAAGGAGGAGTGAGTAAGAGATTTGAGAGGGGGAGGGGGAGATCCAAAATGATAGGAGAAGACAGGAGGGGGAGGGATGGAGCCAAGAGCTGGACAGGTGATTGGCAAAACGGATATGAGAGGATCATGGGACAGGAGGCCCAGGGAGAAGGCAAAGGGGGAGGGGGGGAACCCAGAGGATGGGCAAGGGGTATAGTCAGAGGGAGAAAAAGGAGAGAGAGAGAAAGAATGTATATAAATAAATAACGGATGGGGTACGAGGGGGAGGTGGGGCATTAGCGGAAGTTAGAGAAGTCAATGTTCATGCCATCAGGTTGGAGGCTACCCAGACGGAATATAAGGTGTTGTTCCTCCAACCTGAGTGTGGCTTCATCTTTACAGTAGAGGAGGCTGTGGATAGACATATCAGAATGGGAATGGGACATGGAATTAAAATGTGTGGCCACTGCGAGATCCTGCTTTCTCTGGCGGACAGAGCGTAGGTGTTCAGCAACATGATCTCCCAGTCTGCGTCTGATCTCGCCAATATATAGAAGGCCACATTGGGAGCACCGAACGCAGTATATCACCCCAGCCGACTCACAGGTGAAGTGTCGCCTCACCTAGAAGGACTGTCTGGGGTCCTGAATGGTGGTAAGGGAGGAAGTGGAAGGGCATGTGTAGCACTTGTTCCGCTTACAAGGATAAGTGCCAGGAGGGAGATCAGTGGGGAGGGATGGGGGGGACGAATGGACAAGGGAGTCGCGTAGGGAGCGATCCCTGCAGAAAGCAAAGGGGGGGGGAGGGAAAGATGTGCTTAGTGGTGGGATCCCATTGGAGGTGGCGGAAGTTACGGAGATAATATGTTGGACCCGGAGGCTGGTAGGGTGGTAGGTGAGGACCAGGGGAACCCTATTCCTCGTGGGGTGGCGGGGGGATGGAGTGAGAGCAGATGTGCGTGAAATGGGAGAGATGCGTTTGAGAGCAGAGTTGATGGTGGAGGAAGGAAAGCCCCTTTCTTTAAAAAAAGAGGACATCTCCCTTGTCCTGGAATGAAAAGCCTCATCCTGAGAGCAGATGCGGCGGAGACAGAGGAATTGCGAGAAGGGGATGGCATTTTTGCAAGAGACAGGGTGAGAAGAGGAATAGTCCAGATAGCTGTGAGAGTCAGTAGGCTTATAGTAGACATCGGTAGATAAGCTGTCTCCAGAGATAGAGACAGAAAGATCTAGAAAGGGGAGGGAGGTGTCGGAAATGGACCAAGTAAACTTGAGGGCAGGGTGAAAGTTGGAGACAAAGTTAATGAAGTCAACGAGCTCAGCATGCGTGCAGGAAGCAGCGCCAATGCAGTCGATGTAGCGAAGAAAAAGTGGGGGACGGATACCAGAAATAGGTTTGGAACGTAGATTGTTCCACAAAGCCAACAAAAAGGCAGGCATAGCTAGGACCCATACAGGTGCCCATAGCTACACCTTTAGTTTGGAGGAAGTGGGAGGAGCCAAAGGAGAAATTATTAAGAATAAGGACTAATTCCACTAGACGGAGCAGAGTGGTGGTAGAGGGGAACTGATTAGGTCTGAAATCCAAAAAGAAGCAGAGAGCTTTGGGACCTTCCTGTTGGCGGATGGAGGTATATAGGGACTGGACATCCATGGTGAAAATAAAGCGGTGGGGGCCAGGGAACTTAAAATCATCGGAAAGTTTAAGAGCGTGAGAAATGTCCCGAACATAGGTAGGAAGGGATTGATCAAGGGGGGATAAAACCATGTCGAGGTATGCAGAAACGAGTTCGGTGGGGCAGGAGCAAGCTGAGACAATAGGTCTGCCAGGACAGGCAGGTTTGTGGATCTTGGGTAGGAGGTAGAATCGGGAAGTGCGAGGTGTGGGAACTATAAGGTTGGTAGCAGTGGATGGGAGATCCCCTGAGCGGATAAAGTCGGTGATGGTGTGGGAGACAATGGCCTGGTGCTCCTTAGTGGGGTCACGATGGAGGGGTAAATAAGAGGAGGTATCCGTGAGTTGTTGCTGTGCCTCGGCAAGGTAGAGGTCAGTACGCCAGACTACAACAGCACCCCCTTTATCGGCGGGTTTAATAGTAAGGTTAGGATTAGTGCGGAGGGAGTGGAGAGCAGAGCGTTCGGAAGGAGTAAGGTTGGAATGGGAACAAGATACGGTGAAATTGAGACGGTTGATGTCCTGTCGGCAGTTAGCTGCGTTCACCAGCAACTTTGATATGTGTTGCTTGAATTTCCGGCATCTGCAGAATTCCTCGTGTTTGGGTTATTCTGTTCAGTGAAACTACACTGTACATACATTGTTTCTACTTTATATAGGCTGTGTATTTATCATATCATTCCTGCTTTTATTAGATGTTAGTGTTAGTTTCAGTTTTATTGTGTTATTTGGTATGATTTGGTAGGGTTTTTTTTGTGTCTGGGAATACTCAAAAAATTTTTCCCATGTAAATTAATGGTAATTGCTTCTTCACTTTACACCATTTCGGCACAAAAGGTTTCATAGGAACACTCTACCTTAGTGGGGGAAATACGGGACAAGGGCGGTCCCGTATGGGACAAACCAATTTAGCCCAATATACGGGATGTCCCGGCAAATACGGGACAGTTGGCAACCCTATGTTCAAGTTCAACAGTGCGTGGCAGGGAATGAGGAAAGGTGCAGCTGACTCATATCATTTCTTCGTGCACTCGGTAGCACATGCTTTGCAGCCCAGTACTGGTCCGTGGCCCGGTGGTTGGGGACCGCTAGTTTAAACTTTCTGATGTGTCTGAATCTAATACCTAGGTTATTGCAGGTGGTCTATCTGGTTCCATCCCTTCCTATTTTTTCTTGTAAGAATGTTATACATCTATGTGGAGTTTTTCAATATTCCTCTTATGTTTGGCAAGGAAGGACAGTTCTTTGTGGGATCTGATCTTTGTCTATTTCTAATCGAGTCTTCGGGATTTCCACTATCATTAATGGATTATTGGACTGTAGCAGAGCATTAGCTTTGGTTTACAATTGATGTCATGGTTAGAAGAATATTCTTTTGCATGTGTGTGTTTTAAGTAAACAACACTGATAATTTAGACCACCACTCTGAAATGGACGTTTTTTGTTCTAATTGTGCATTCTTGTAAAAAAAAGTATATAATTTACGATTAATTTGCTTTTTGCTTATATGATACTCTGTGCCTGTGATGAATCTGTAAGTAAATTTCTCTTTGCACCTGTGCAGAGATATGCATAAGACAATAAACTGGACTTTGTACATCACTGCTTGGAAAATTAACCATATCACAATCATCTCTCAAGTGGAGATTGAAGAACTTGTTTCTGTCATCCAATTGCTCAAAACAATCTGGATCCACAGTTACTTGAGGGTCTTACTGTTCAAATAATCTTGTCCCTCTGAATTTCCATTTCAACAGAAATGACCCATTAAAGCTCTAGTTCCTCTGTTTGTGTTGAAAAATGTGTGTTCTGATGAAGGGTCTCTACCCAAAACTTCAACTGTTTATTCCTCTCCATAGTTCCTTCAGCATTTTGTGTGTGTTTCTCGAGATTTCCAGCACCTGCAGAATCTCTTGTATTTATGCAGCCAGTCACTGTCTTTTTCTCTGGAGTATACCAAAATAGGCTTCTGCATCTCTGCAGTTTACACAGGTAGATTTGGCAGTTTAAGCTGTCTCGGGAATTAAACACAAACAAGAGAAATCTGCAGATGCTGGAAATCCAAGCAACGCGCACTCACAACGTGCTGGAGGAATTCAGCAGGCCAGGCAGCATCTATGAAAAAAAGTACAGTCGATGTTTTGGGCTGAGACTCTTTGGCAAGACTCAGCCTGAATCATTGACTGTACTTTTTTCCATAGATGCTGTCTAGCCTGCTGAGTTCTTCCAGCATTTTGTGTGTGTTGTCTGGAATTAAACAGATTCTTTTTATGTAACCATTGTTGTATGGCATAGTTAGCAAGAGCCGGGACAGCATAAATATTTGGGAGAAATAATCAAAAAAACTGCATGAATTTACTTACTTGATCCTATAGACTTTATGAACTGATTTGCCTTGTTAAATTATTAAGCAAGCAGGTTTATGAACTAGGGGAGAGTGAGGTTGGATTTTGGTGATTGCATGCACAGTATTCATATATAGACACTTGTTCGGGTCTTGAGTAGACTGAGTATTAGGGCACAAGCTGTTATTACATGTAGAATGCCACTAGATGGTGCTTGATGTATGGATCATATAAAATGCTGTATTGCAAGTACACCGTTTGAGATATGTTTATCTTTTTAGTGAATTATAGTACTTTCACGTTTTACATTTGTACATGTATAAATTGCATAAAGTTTTACAGATTCAAGTTGAAATCCGAAAGCACCAACAAAAATGAAGATCTTAAGGCATAATACAATTTTAAGAAGGGAATGATTCATGTCAAAAGAGACAAAAGATTGACAGGTAGTATTTGGACACAAATGAAAGTCAGAGGAGCCTTGAATGTAGCAGGATTGATAGCAAATGACCAGAGTGTCTTCAGCAATGAATATCACAGTCGAAAATACCCACCCCACCCTGTATAGAATACAAGAGAGTACCAAGTCCCAGATTTCATTTGTGCAAGTACAAGATTTCATTTCAATCTGAGTAGGTGAAGCCTCCTTAGAACAGTTTAAGAAACACTGAAGGAAATCTTTGGTTTGGAAGAGGAAACAAGTTCCTTCACTGATGTCGGAAGTTAAATTATGCCATTTGAATCAAGAAGTGAGTAATAGACGAAGAGGAGAACCATCAAGATGTCCTGACAGAATCTTCAAGGAAGAAAAACATGTTCCATTGTCCTTTTTTAACAGCATGAAAAAAATGTTGGTTTTGTATTTAATATTTTAGTAATATTTGAGTAATATTGGAAATGTTTGATTAAGCATTCTTTGTTTACATAATTCATTGTGGGTTTATATGCACAAAATTACGTGAAAGCATGCATCATTCCGCCACCACGTCACATGTGCGTGGTTCACTAAAGCAAAAACATACACGAGTTACCTCCATTCTCCTGTGTTTTTCTTTAAATTAATTTCAGGAGTTACGAAACATAATAGTGGCGATGAGTAAGTTTTAAAACAAACTCGAAATGACTGTCTACCTGTTGAAGCACAGCAAGACGCTCAAGTTAAAAAAAACGCACCACATTATTTTCTTCACAAATGGAGAAAGATAGTTGATTTAAAAATAAAACAGAAAACTGACAAAGTTCATGGGTTCGTAAACAGTGAGTACAGGATGATAATCATAATTTATGATAAAAACAGAAATGGCTAGCTATATCTGAAAGACAAATGTGTTTGATTTCAAGATAAGTGGCTGATGTATACTGAATGAGTTGAGCAGTATTTTAAAGCAAATGAAAGAGCCAATGAGAAACAAGTGCTAGTTTTGCTGAGCGTAATAGGTGGAAAAGCATACAGTTTGCTTAGAAGGTTGACTACTCCAACCAAACCAGCCAGAATGACCACCACCCAGGACATGTACTCTTCTTGTTGTAACCATCAGGAGGGAGGTACAGAAACATAGAAACCCTACAGCACAATACAGGCCCTTCAGCCCACAAAGTTGGGCCGAACATGTTCCTACCTTTGAAATTACTAGGCTTACCCATAGCCCTCTATTTTTCTAAGTTCCATGTACCTATCCAAAAGTCTCTTAAAAGACCCTGTCATATCCGCCTCCACCACCGTTGCTGGTAACCCATTCCACTCACTCACCACTCTCTGATTAAAAAACTTACCCCTGACATCTCCTGTGTACCTACTCCCCAGCACCTTAAACCTGTGTCCTCTTGTGGCAACTATTTCAGCCATGGGTAAAAGCCTCTGACTATCCACACAATCAATGCCTCTCATCATCTTATATACCTCTATCAGGTCACCTCTCATCCTCTGTTGCTCCAAGGAGAAAAGGCCAAGTTCATTCAACCTATTCTCATAAGGCATGCTCCCCAATCCAGGCAACATCCTTGTAAGTCTCCTCTGCACCCTTTCTATGGTTTCCACATCCTTCTTATAGTGAGGTGACCAGAACTGAGCACAGTCCTCCAAGTAGGGTCTGACCAGGGTCCTATATAGCTGCAATATTACCTTTGGGCTCCTAAATTTAATTCCACAATTGATGAAGGCCAATACACCATATGCTTTCTTAACCACAGAGTCAACCTGCACAGCTGCTTTGAGCGTCCTATGGTCTCGGACCCCAAGATCCCTCTGATCCTCCACACTGCCAAGAGTCTTACCATTAATACTATATTCTGCCATCATGTTTGACCTGCCAAAATGAACCACTTCACACTTATCTGCGTTGAACTCCACCTGCCACTTCTCAGCCCAGTTTTGCATCCTATCAATGTCCTGCTGTAACCTCTGACAGCCCTCCACACTATCCACAACACCGCCAACTTTCCACTTCCTCATCCAGGTCATTTATAAAAATCATGAAGAGTAAGGGTCCCAGAGACACACCACTGGTCACCAACCTCCATGCAGAATATGACCTGTCTACAACCACCCTTTGCCTTCTGTGGGCAAGTCAGTTCTGGATCCACAAAGCAATGTCCCCTTGGATTCCATACCTCCTTACTTTCTGAGTATTACACACTCAGTGATTCAGGAACAGCTTCTTCTGCTCGACCATCTAATTTCCCATGAGCACTATCTCACTACTTTTAATTTGTGTTTTTTTTTGCATTACTTATTTTAACTAATTAATAGACATGCATATACTTAATGTAATTCAGCTTTTTTCTCTATTTATCATGTATTTCATTGTACTGCTGCTGTAAAGTTAACAAATTTCACGACATATGCCAGTGATATTAAACCTGATTCTGATATTGTGACAGTAATGTATGAACATTTAGATCCGAAACCATTGTTGATTGCAGAACACTTTATGTTTCATAAGCAGAATCAAAAGAAAGGGGAGTCCATTTCATCTTACATGGTTGAATTGAAGAGATTGTACATTGTTATTTCAGTGATAGGCCTATTGATGCACTGAGAGGTTGTTTAGTTTGTGGAATTCTACAAGAAAACATTAAAGAACAGCTCCTAACGGAAGTACATTTCACATTTGAACAAGCAGTTGAAATCACTGTATCAACGGAAACAGCAGAGACACAATTGAGTCGCAATCAGAAATGCAAGTGAGCGTGAACAAAAATGGAGGCTTGTCTGGCCGAGCAAGATGTGTTACCGTTGCAGCAGAAACTCACATACACCAGACCAATGCAGGTTTGTAGGTGAAACTTGCACAAAATGCAACAAAGTAGGACGCACACAAAGAGCATATCGGGCAGACTGCACAGAAAAGAGAAGAAGATAAAAAATCAAGTTGCAGTTTCAAAAAGAACACTAATCTGCACACAGTTGATGAAAAATTTGATAATTATGAGAATGACACAAGACTGGATACTGTTGAGATTTAGAATGTGAAACCTAACAAAAGACAAGCAATATGGTTTACACCAGAAGCAAATGGCAAATTAATTAAGATGGAATTGGACACTGGCTCAGCTGTTTCAGTCATTCCACAAAATGAGTTTGAATGAGATTTCAAAAATACTGAACTGAAGCCTACAGATATCCAACTTATACTGGAGAAAATATAACTCCTGTGGGAATGACATTCATGACAGTGAAATACAACAAACAACAAGCCATATTAGGCTTGTATGTGGTAAAACAGGAGGATGACATTGTAGGGTCATGATTGGCTGAAATAACTATAACTTGATTGGAGATCCATCTACTATTTACGTGCCACATTCCCTGCAATAGAGTCAGTTGAAAGTGAATTAAGAAAGGTACTGAATGATGCCATAGCAGTGTTCAAAGATGGTATTGGGAAAAACTCAAACATATCAAGGGTAAAATAGTGTTACGTTTGTAAATGAAAAAACTGCATCCAAGTTTAACAAAGCCTGTACAGTTCTTTATACCACCTGTGATAGAGTAGCCGATAAGCTAGGTCATATGGTGGCTAAAGGAGTTCTTTCCAAGGTTGAGTGGAGCCTACAGGCAACATTAGTAGTCCCAGTAGCCAAGAAGGATAGGTCTGTCAGGATCTGGTGATTTTAAGGTCACCATCCACCCAGTACCGAAAGTAGATCAATACCCTCTGCCCAGGATAGAGGATATCTTTGCAAAACTTTCTGTAGGGAAACACCTCCGCAAAGTAGATTTAGCCAAGGTCTACCTACAGATGGAGATGGAAGAAGAGTCCAAAGTGTTTCTCACCATAAACACTCACAAAGGGCTTTATTGCTATAATAGGCTTATTTTTGGAGTAGCATCTGCACTTTCACTCTGGGAAAAAGTTATGGACCAGGTACTGCAAGGCTGCCTAGCTACTCAGTATTACCTGAATGATACCATTGTTGCTGGTATGGTTGAACATCTCCAAAATCTCAAGACAGTGTTAAAAGGGTTAGAAAGTTATAGGCTTAGGGCATGACACAACAAGTGTGAATTCTTTAAACCAAGATAACTTGATGCATAGGGATTGCACAGGTGTGCTGAGAAAATTCAAGCAGTGGTGGATGCCCCAAGGCCAAAAGATGTGTCAAAGTTGCAGTCCTTTTTTGGGATTTGTCAATTACTGTAACAGGTTCCTGCCAATCTTGGCTACTGTGCTCCACCCCTTGAACTCATTACTACAGTTTGGGAATAAATGGCAATGGACAAAGCTGTGTGAGGTGGGTTTTCCGAAAGGTGAAGGAAGTGGTGACGTCTGGCACTGTACTCTCACAACATGGTCCTGTGAAGCTTACCTGCTTACCATTATCTATGGTATAGGTGCTGTCATATGCATGTTATGAGTGATGGAAGTTCCCTTACCACTGTAGAGAAAAATTACACACAGACTGACAGAGGCCTTGAATCTGGTCTAGGGTTAAAACGTTTCAACCATTACCTGTATGGGAGAGAATTTACCTTCATTACTGATCAACAACCACTATTGTCCATTTTCAATCCACAGAAGGGTGTTCAACTAACAACATCAGCATGAATGCAGGGTTGGGCTCTGTTTCATGGAGGACATAATTTCAAGAGGACAACTCATCATGGAAATGCTGATGGATTGTCCTGTTTACCCTTGGAAAAGGAAATAGCTGAATAATTTACAAATTATTCAGCTACAAATCCTCTGGCATATTCTCCCTAGTGCATATCGAATGTCTCCCTATTATGGCAGAAATGATCCAAAGGGAAACCAGAAAAGACCCCGCACTGTCTCAGGTCTACATGGCAGCCCAAAATGGCTGGAATGTGCAGAAGAAATTTCAGTTCCCCCATTTTTACCAGCACCAGGATGAAATTGCCCTTGACGGAGATTGCCTTATATGGGGATTGAGAGTTGGTGTACCATCCAAACTGAGAGCTGAAGCATTGGAGGAGCTACATGCCAATCATTTAGACATGGTCAGAAAGGAAGTGTTGGCTTTTTCTGGGGGCCTAGGATAGATCAGCAGATCAAGCAGCTTGCCATGCACTGTTCGGAATGCCAACACATCCAGAAAAACGGTATTCAGAGCTCTCAGAACCACTTCTTGCATTCAGCTCCTCCAACCACCAGGGAGGAGGCCCCAAAATCTGAGATTATTTCACAGCCATGTCTCATCTGCCAAGCAGAGTGATTCCCCGCCCCTCCCCCCACCGTCAGGAAAGACGTCATCCCACAAGAGCAAGAAATCCCCTGCAGCGATTAAATCTTAAGGCCTGAGTGGGGCAATTTGAAATATACTATATATAAGATGAGTAGAGAACAATCAACACTATAAAAGTATAAGGCAAAGGTTGATAGATTCTTGATTGGTCAGGTCATGAAAGGATACAGGGAGAAAGCAGAAGATTGGGGCAGAGGGGAAAATTGGATCAGCAATGATGAAATGGCGGAGCAGACTCGATGGGCCAAATGGCCTAATTCTGCTCCTTTATCTTACTGAGTTATGGTGGAATACATTACATATTTGAGTTGAAATGCGTACTATATTAAGTAGGAGTTTATAGCTAAGCAGTGAGGAGTGTTGTGCATTTAATATTTCAGTAATATTCTAAATGTATTGTTTGATTAAGCATTCTTTGTTCTGCACATCATTCATTATGAGTTATATGAACAAAATACGTGAATGGCATATATCATTGCGTCACCGGGTCATATGTGCGTGCCTCACTGAAAGTAAAAACATACCTGGGTATTCTCTTGGCTCCCATGCTTTTCTTTTGATTAATTTCTGGAGTTAGAAAGCGTAACAGATTTCTCATTCAATAAAATGCTTGCTTGTGGAAACTAAAACATTATTATAATAGATAAGCTATTTGTATGAACAGAGTATAAGGAGATGTGGGGGATTTTTTAAAAATTCAGAATAATTCGAATCTGGAACCTACTTGCCTGAAGGGGTTCAGAACCAGGGATGATTCTCGATTTCTGTGCTCGGAACAGGCATGGATTTGGCTGAACAGATTTCTAACATCTGCAGTTTTTGACTTTTTTCACTGAAGTTTCCTGTGTTGTAACAATTCTATGATTCTAAGTCAGCAGCAGCAATGGGCAGGATTAGATTAATGCAGCAGCTGTTTGACGAAGGTCAAGACGAGTTCAAGTAAAACAACAATGTGAGATGCACGGTGTAATCCCAGAAATGTATTAAAAAGTTGGTTGTTCATAAATGCTTATTTCATGAGAAACCACATATGAGTAAATTGTTTGGACATGCAGAATGTCAGATCCTTTGGAATTACCTAGGACCATTATTTTGCAGATGGTGGAGATCCAAAGTAATACACACAAAATGATGGGGGAACTCAGCAGGTCAGGCGGCATCTATGGAAATGAATAAATATTCACTGTTTCAGGATGAGGCCCTTCTTCAGGACTCCTGATCCACGGCCCAAAACGTCATCTGTTTATTCCTTTCCATAGATGCTGCCTGATCTGCAAGATCATGACATGTTTCACCAAAATGTTCAAGTCCAAAATTAGAAAGAGGTGCAGTGTAAGCATCAAGAGCACCAGTGCATAACCCAGTCAAAGGCCATCCTACAGCTTAGAAACTTGGCCAGTGTTAAAAATTAATAATTCCATTAATCTTGGCTTCAAGTTAAGAAATTACCATTTGCGATGGAAATGGAGTAATTGAACAATATGTGAAAGTAGTGTTCATATTGCATTTGCAGATTGCTACAGGATTTAATTTTTAACAAGTGGAAGTAACATTCAAATGCAAATACTAGCCATGGCAGAATATCTTTTTTTAGGCATCTGTTAGTCTCGTGAGACCATGGATTTGCGCCTTGGAAGGTTTCCAGGGTGCAGGCCTGGGCAAGGTTGTATGGAAGATCGGCAGTTGCCCATGCTGCAGGTCTCCCCTCTCCACGCCACCGATGTTGTCCAAGGGAAGGGCACTAGGGCCGATACAGCTTGGCACCGGTGTCGTCGCAGAGCAATGTGTGGTTAAGTGCCTTGCTGAAGGACACACACGCTGCCTCAGCTGAGGCTCAAACTAACAACCTTCAAATCACAAGATGAAGCCCTTAACCACTTGGCCACGCGCAGAATATCTTACTGAAATATTATTTTCCATTGTCACTATTGAGTTCTAATCAGTTTGAAGAAAACTACAGCTAGTTCCAAAATTATGATTCTTGAAGAAACCTAACAGTTTTCCAGATTATTCTTCATTTATTTGAAATGCTCTTTGATAATTCACATTTATTTATTGATTAATTGAGATACAGCGTAGAATAGGCCCTTCCGGACCTCCGAGTCACGCCACCCAGCAATTCTCCTGATTTAATCCTAGCCTAATCACGGAATAATTTACAATAACCAATTAACCTACCTGCGTCTTTGGACTGTTATTTTGGGCAAAATTACAATTGTCTTCTTTTGTTATCTACTTACACAACATCTGAAAAGAAACTAAAATAAAAAAAAAGAGAATCCAAATGCATTTTGGAATAATTATTTGAACAAGAAATGTGGATTATTGTGGTAAGTTTCTTTGAACTACATGACCATTTGCAGGTACAGATTTGTAATTAAAGTTGCTGGATTTTTATGCCATAAAAATGAGTCTCCAGGTGGTCACTATCATTCCCTAAGATTCCATATTGATCTAGCTATATGTAATTTGTCAGGTGCTATGGTGGAATTTGACCTCATCTCCACGTCATTAATGCATGGCTTTGGAATGTCCAGCACTAACCCAGTGATATAACTACCACACAATTAATAAATTGTCTACACGTTCCATCCTTTCTCTATAACTGTAACACTATATTCCACATTCATTTGAAAATTATTTTAATACCTCTATGTATTTGTGTACAGCCTAATCTGTCAGTATGGCATGCAAACAAAAGCGTTTCATTGAATCTCAGTGCATGCGACAATAAGAAGCCAGTTTATCAAATAGGTGATATCCATGGTAATTGGCTCATGGTAGGACATTTTTGCAGTAGACAGACTTTTATCTGTCCACAAAAAGAGGCATCCGTTAGTCTTGCGAGACCATGGATCTGCGCCTGGAAAGTCTTCACTCTCCAGGGCGCAGGCCTGGGCAAGGTTGTATGGAAGACCAGCAGTTGCCCATGCTGCAAGTCTCCCCTCTCCACGACACCGATGTTGTCCAAAGGAAGGGCATTAGGACCTTGGCACCAGTGTCGTCGCAGAGCAATGTGTGATTAAATGCCTTGCTCAAAGACACAACACGCTGCCTCAGCTGGGGCTCGAACTCATGACCTTCAGATCGTTAGTCGAATGCCTTAACCATTTGGCCACGTGCCCACAACTAGCCTGATATTTAAATATTTCTCTGAATGTTCCAATCTTGATCCTGTTGAGTGTTAACATGTTTTATGATTACTTTTTAACTTAGTTATTTGTTGTATTTTTTTTCACATGGTAACACATTGAAGCTGCACCCTCTCTAAGATGCTGGTGGAGAGAGTTTTACTTGTTTTTTTTAGCGCTGGAGTTAGTTACATTCGGACACGTCTTGTTAGCGTGGCAGCAGGATGGCTGCATTGTTTATTCCAGGGAACAATTGATGGCGCTCATGCCCGCTGGTTTAGCGAACAGAGCAGCAGACATCCCGACTGAAATCTGGAGGAAAACACACAGAGGATGCAGAGGGGGATCAAAAAGGCGAGGGAAGAGGACCGGGTTGAGACAACAGAGGCTTATGGAGAAGAGAAGTTATAAACCGTGTCTTCCCTCTCTCATCATGGGAAATGTGAGATCGCTGGGGAATAAAATGGACGAACTGATGGCGCTTGTCAGGAGTCAGAGAACATTTCGGGAGAGCAGTGTCATGTGCTTCACTGAGATGTGGCTGCACGAGGACATACCCAATCAAAGCATTTCCGTAGAGGGCTTCCAGACCGTTCGAGCTGACCGGAATTGCACTGAGAGCGGTAAGCGTAAAGGAGGGGGGCTGGCGGTTCTAGTAAATAACAGATGGTGCAATCCTGAGCATATTACGATCAAGGAACAGGTCTGTAATCTGGATATTGAACTTTTTGCTGTTGGACTCCGGCTATATTATTTGCCAAGGGAAATCTCGTATGTAATTGTTGTTGTTGTGTACATCCCTCCCTCTGCCAACCCGACGTCAGCGTGTAACATCATTTACACAGTTATAGCCAGATTACAAACCCAGCACCCGACTCGGGTGACTTCAACCACGTTACCATGGCTAGAACACTGCCCAACTTCACGCAGTATGTGAGCTGTACAACCAGAGGGGAGAGGACTCTGGATTTGATGTACGCTAACGTTAAGGATGCATACAGCTCCTCTCCCCTCCCCCCACTGGGAAGGTCAGATCACAACCTGGTGCATCTAAAACCCTGCTACGTGCCTCCGGTGAAGAGTAAACCTGCAACCTCGAGGACAGTGAGGAAATGGTCAGAGGAGGCTTATGAAGCACTCCAGGGTTGTTTTGAGGTGACAGACTGGCAGGCACTCTGTGAGCCACATGGAGAGGATATTGATGGGCTCACAGACTGCATCACTGATTACATCAACTTCTGTGTGGACTGCAATGTTCCGACAAGAACTGTCCTTTGTTATTCAAATAACAAGCCATGGGTGACAAAGGACATTAAGGACATCCTGAACGCTAAAAAGAGGGCATTTAGAGATGGAAATAGGGAGGAGCTGAGGGCAATACAGAGGGACCTGAAAGCCAGGATCAGGGAGGCTAAAGACAGGTACAGGAGGAAGCTTGAGTGGAAACTCCAGCAGAACAACATGAGAGAGGTCTGGAGGGGGATGAGGACTATCACTGGGTTCCAGCAAACTAGCAGCAGAGGAGCTGAGGGCAGTGTGGACAGGACCAACGAACTTAACCTGTTCTTTAACAGATTTGACATTGTGACCCCTGCCCATCCCCCACATGAGCCATCTGTTGTCGGCCCCCAATCAACACATGTTCCACTCTCCCCTCCTACCCCTCCTCACAGTCCCCCACCCTGCTCTCATGACTATACCCCTCCCCCACACGAAACCACCACGGTGGGCTTCACGGCTGAACAGGTGAGAAGACAGCTGAAACGTCTCAACCCAAACAAGGCTGCAGGACCGGATGGTGTCAGTACAGGGTGCGCAAAACCTGAGCCTGAGGCTCCGGAGGGTTCCTGTACTGTGGAAAATGTCCTGCCTCGTCCCTGTGCCGAAGACGCCGCACCCCAGCGGCCTCAATGACTACAGACCGGTGGCATTGACCTCCCACATCATGAAGACCCTGGAGAGACTTGTTCTGGAGCTGCTCCGGCCTATGGTCAGGCCACACTTAGATCTCCTCCAGTTCGCCTACCAGCCCCGACTAGGAGTTGAGGATGCCATCGTCTACCTGCTGAACCGTGTCTACACCCACCTGGACAAGCCAGCGAGCACTGTGAGGGTCATGTTTTTCGACTTCTCCAGTGCATTCAACACCATCCACCCTGCTCTGCTGTGGGAGAAGCTGACAGCGATGCAGGTGGATGCTTCCCTGGTGTCATGGATTCTTGATTACCTGACTGGCAGACCACAGTACGTGTGCTTGCAACACTGTGTGTCCGACAGAGTGATCAGCAGCACTGGGGCTCCACGGGACTGTCTTGTCTCCCTTTCTCTTCACCATTTACACCTCGGACTTCAACTACTGCACAGAGTCTTGTCATCTTCAGAAGTTTTCGGATGACTCTGCCATAGTTGGATGCATCAGCAAGGGAGATGAGGTTGAGTACAGGGCTACTGTAGGAAACTTTGTCACATGGTGTGAGCAGAATTATCTGCAGCTTAATGTGAAAAAGACTAAGGAGCTGGTGGTAGACCTGAGGAGAGCTAAGGTACCGGTGACCCCTGTTTCCATCTAGGGGGTCAGTGTGGACATGGTGGAGGATTACAAATACCTGGGGATACGAATTGACAATAAACTGGACTGGTCAAAGAACACTGAGGCTGTCTACAAGAAGGGTCAGAGCCGTCTCTATTTCCTGAGGAGACTGAGGTCCTTTAGCATCTGCCGGACGATGCTGAGGATGTTCCACAAGTCTGTGGTGGCCAGTGCTGTCATGTTTGCTGTTGTGTGCTGGGGCAGCAGGCTGAGGGTAGCAGACACCAACAGAATCAACAAACTCACTCGTAAGGCCAGTGATGTTGTGGGGATGGAACTGGACTCTCTGACACTGGTGTCTGAAAAGAGGATGCCGTCTAAATTGCATGCCATCTTGGTCAATGTCTCCCATTCACTACATAATGTACTGGGTGGGCACAGGAGTACATTCAGCCAGAGACTCATTCCATCGAGATGCAGCACAGAGCGTCATAGGAAGTCATTCCTGCCTGTGGCCATCAAACTTTACAACTCCTCCCTTGGAGCGTCAGACACCCTGAGCCAATAGGCTGGTCCTGGACTTATTTCCTGGCATAATTTACATATTACTATTTAACTATTTATGGTTCTATTACTATTTATTATTTATGGTGCAACTGTAATGAAAACCAATTTCCCCCAGGATCAATAAAGTATGACTATGACTATATCTCTGTTGCAGACTTCCACTTTGAATGTCATATTATAAAAACAAAAACAAGCCATATGGTGCTTATACCAGTTTCTCCATATAAAGGCTGGCCTGTAACTCTGGTCCATTGATGGCCGATGATTCTGCAAGTGATTTATACGTGATGTGATGCTTGCTTATTCATGTCATAAGGTTCCTGCTGGTGAAGTTTGACATGTCGCAGACTGTTTATGGTAGTGGGAAGATGTTATGAGAGTAAATGATCTTGTGTTGATACGTAATCAACAGTGTAAGGTCCACATGACAAAATCCTAATTGCCAAGGAAGCGGCAGTAGTAATTAAAAGCAGTACATTGGTAGGAATGTTCTGAATTTTCACGATGGACCATGTACTGCCCACACCCCATATTTTGTTTTCGCTTCTAAAGTAGAGTTGATCCTTATTTGTAGATGTGTGCTAAGGGGTTAAGCTCATTGCTGCTTTATTTGCTGGGATGAGGAGGGAAAATTTAGAGTTAGGTGATCAGAATCAGGATTATTATCACTGACATGTCATGAAATGTGTTTTTTTTTGTGGTGGCAGTACAGTGCAATACATAAATACTTTAAATTACAATAAGAAATTGTATGTGTGTGTACACACATACATGGGTTGGTTCATTGATGGTGAAGGAGAAGAAGCTGTTCCTAAAACGTTGAGTGTGTGTCTTCAGGCTCCTGTATCTCTTCTTTGATGGCAGTAATAAGCAGAGAGCATGTCCTGGGTGATGGGGCTTCTACATGATGCATGCCACCTTCTTGAGGCATTGCCCTTTGAAAATGTCCTCCATGCTGGGAAGATGGTGGCCGTGTTGGAGCTGGCTAAGTGTGAGTTTGTAATCCTCTGTAGTTTTTTTCTGATCCTGTGCAGTGACCCATCCATACCAGGCAATGATGTAACCAGTTAGAATGCTCTCCACAGTACATCTGGAGAAATTTATTGTTCTTTGTTGACATGCCAAATCTCCTCAAACTCTTAATGAAATATAGCTGCTGGTGTGGCTTCTTTGTAATTGCATCAGTATGTTAGGTCCAGGATAGATCTTCAGAGATGTTGGCACCCAGGAACTTGAAACTACCATGGTCAGCCATGTTCTAAATAAATGTCAGTTCAAGCTGCTCCAATTTCCAATGTTTCTTTTTCAATAGTGGGACCTATCAGCTTTGATAACATTTTTATCACTTATCAAAATGACCACTAGTTAAAATCAAGGGTCTTGTATTGCCATTTTGTAGTACCAGAGAAAGCTTCTTGGGGTAGATTCCAGGACCAATGTTTGCCCTAAGGCAGAATCTTCACAAAGTACTCCTCAATAGATTTTGTGTATCCCATGTAGATATATCCATATCCATCAGTAAGAAGAAGAAAGCCCTTAACTCTGAGTGGAGTCATCGGGACGCGTCATGACGGCATTTTTTTTTTTAGCAGGCTTTCTTATTCTTACGAGGCCGAGTTGCTAGCTCGACACTCAACCCAGCACAGATGGAAAGCGTGCTAGGGAGCCGGCTGGATTTGATCTCAGGAGCCTTCGCTCTGAAGTCTGGCCCTGATGCCACTATGCCACCAGCCAACTATATCCATCAGTAAAATCCTCTAATTATATTCTCTCTCATAACTGTCAGGCCTCCTCTTAAGTGCCTCTTTACTTTTGCCTTCAACTACACTCTTAAGTTATGGACACAAGATTCTATAAATGCTGGAAATCCAAGTAATACACACAAAATGCTGGAGGAGCTCAACAGGTCAGGCACCATTTAGGGAGAGGAATAAACTTTCAACAATTCGGGCCAAGACCCTTCATCTGGATGAGGACTGAGTTATGAAATTGTACAGTATGGCAACAGGTCTTTTGGACCAGTGAGTCCAAGCCAACCATCAGCACCTGTTTACACTATTCCCATTTTTCATTCTCCTGATATTTCCATTGACTCCTCCAGAACCTACCACTCGTCAATAAACTGTGGCCAATTTACCTACCTGAACCTCTTTGAGATGCATGAGGAAAGCAAAGAGCCCTGTGTTTGTATGGTCATTGGGAGAAGGTGCAATCTCCACACAAACTGCATCAGAATCAGATTGTGCCTGGGTTGCTGGAACTGTGGGGTAACAACTCTACGTGTTGTGCCACTATGCCACTGGTGCTAATGAGTCCACCATCTTAGAGCAACACACATCAAAGTTGCTGGTGAACGCAGCAGGCCAGGCAGCATCTCTAGGAAGAGGTACAGTCGATGTTTCAGGCCGAGACCCTTCGTCAGGACTGTCGACTTTCCTCTTCCTAGAGATGCTGCCTGGCGTCAACTGTACCTCTTCCTAGAGATGCTGCCTGGCCTGCTGCGTTCACCAGCAACTTTGAGGTGTGTTGCTTGAATTTCCAGCATCTGCAGAATTCCTCGTGTTTCCACCATCTTAGAAGCTGCTTTGGTTGCCAATTGGATTTATTTATCCTGTTCTGTAATTTGGATATTTCTCACATGGAAATATTCTGTATTTACTGTATCCAAACCTTGCATCAATTTTTAAAATATTTCTTGGCTTGCTCAACTTTCTTTTTAAGGAGAAAAGAGATCCAGTCTGTTCATCCTAACTTGATTTTATATTAAATACCTGGTCTTATCTCTGTTAATCTCTGCATCCTCTTCATTGTCTTTGTTATCCGATGATCAGGGTTGCACACAGTATTCCTAATGTAGCCTAATTAATAACTTCCATACCTGTCAATTCTATCACCAGTGCTTGTTTGACTTTATAACCTGGCAACCTCGTGTCTTTACCTATTTTTTTCTACCCCACCTACACTTGCAGCTTCTAAGTAACAAGTGACCTTGCTATTCTTACTTGCAAAATGTACACCTCCAACATTCCCTCTGATTTGTTTTTTACAGCTGTGCAGACCAACCATTGCTTTGAGCAGAAAATTTTTACACTGCCTGAAAACTGCGCAGCACTAATAAAATGTATAAAAGCAGTGCAATAAAGGCAATGTGCACCAAGGCGGCCTCACGACTGGGAGGGAACAGTGTGGGCATCCGTACTATGAGTTATGTGATTATCTTATTCCATGTAGCATGGATGTTGTCCCAATTCTTCCTTCCTACCATTCTTGCCCCATTTACAATTACAAATTCTCCAGTATATACCTTACAATGGAGCTATACACTCCACTGGAAAGCTGATCTGATGGAATCTTTCTTCCAGTATACAAATCTGAGCTTCGCGGTCTTTGTCTATGTGACAATGCAACCAGTAATCCTCTTTGTCAATCTATACACTTGAATCAGTCTCTGGAGCTGTCATATCCATTAGTGGAAAGTACTGTAATATTCACAAGGTTTGCCCATGTATCTTTTTATTGCCTGGGACAATATTCTTCCTCTGTATTGTAGTTGCTGTGTTGTAATAATTAAGCTTTGTTTTTTTTTAACCTTGGACTTGGTTACATTCTTCAAACTGATATATAATGTAAGCAATCCGACATCAAAGAAAGATCAATCTACTGTGCTTCAAGTGAGATATTCAAATGAATACTTGGAACTATTCACCACAAAGGGCTGGTGGATTGAGGGGTGGAATGATATATTTAAGACTGTCTGATCAGTGAGGGAATCAAAGGATATGGAATTGGACTTTAGTAATGTCAGATAAGTAATAATGCTACTGAATGGCCTACTCCTGTTCTTTCTACTTAGCCTTTATACTTTTCAAGATAACTGCTGGTTATCTTGTGCATGTGTTTTAAAGAGCACAAATTAGCAAAGGGGCAGGAAGGTGAGGTTATCCAGAATGGTATGTTCCTTTGCTGTACAGAGGTGGGGTTGGGGAACGAACTGCAGTAAAATATTTGGGGAAGTATTTATAAAGTTTTGGTGTGTTATTATTTTGCTAGTTTCATTTTGGAGCATCCCTTTAACCAGAGGAATCTGACTTTAAGCTGGTTCTTTGCAGTTACTCTGCTTTTGTACCAGAGTGAAGCCTTTCTGGTCAGTGCTCAGTGTAAGTCACCTTGAAAGACTTAATTGATTCAGTATTTGAGTGGATTATTTAACAAATGCTAAAAAAAAATAAATTGTAGTGGTATTTGTTTTTATGATTTCTATGATAATATAGATGTCTTGGAATTCCTGATATTGAAGCTCCTGAGATTATAATGCTTACTTACTGCAAGCACAGTCTACAGTTCATTGCAATGTTTTCTCTCCAAACCTCTGTATCCTTTCCCATATCACTGAAGTAAGAGCAGTTTTTATTTCCCTCTTCTCAAATTGACAGAGGCGTTGCTTTTCTGCACAGCTTTTTTGGCAGGATGCATTAGTCAGTCCCCTGTTCAACCACAGGCTTCTCACTGCATGTGAAACCCAGATTGTGCTGCCTTAGCACAGTACACTATAAATAGAAGCTCTAATGTACTGAGTCGGTGATGTCATGGAGGCCCTTTGGAATGCCTGCACCCTCACCTGTAACCGAAGCACTCTCTCCTCTCCTAGATTCCTGTTAGCCTTGCCTCCATGATGGTTTCATGCTGTAAAAAGGAAGAAATGAGATGATTCTATGTTGCTGGTGTATAAAGTCAAACTGTTTAAACTTAGATGGAGAAGTGGAAAAGAAAGTGAGCTGTGAAAGAGCCTCTGTAGATGAATGGTAGAGATCCCAGTACTTTTGTGGGAGATCTGGTAGTGCTATAGATTTATGCATTATGACAGTGATACTTGCAACTATTTCTGTGTCCTGCAGTTCATTTCTGAACTTAAGTTTAATACTTCCAACTATAGTTGTAAATAATCCCTATTTTAAATGTTGTCCGATGAAAAGGGGCATTTAATCTTTTAACTAAATACTCCATCTTTTTTCTTTCAGTGTGAAAAATTCAAACTACTGTATTCCCCCATATTCTGGCTATAACAGCTACGATTATCTAGAACCAGGAAGACACAGTGAACAAGCTGGTCTCTGTGGCCTCAGTAATTTGGGTAACACGTGCTTTATGAACTCAGCAGTTCAGGTAGGTCATTATGAAGAGACCTCTTATCATTCAGTGTTGTAAGTACTTAAGGACTTGGAAGGCTGTGTCACATAGTCTAGTTTTGAAGATTCTTGGTGTGAGAGTGAAAGCAGTAGAAAAAATATTCTACAATTAATGGACCATTTTGACTATTCATGGTTGAGCTGAGGGAAGGGCTGGGATTTGCAAGTAAATTCCACTTGTTAGGATATAATTTGCTTCTGATAAATGGACAGCATTAAAAATGTAAACTTGCATTCCTCTCAATCCAGTAGTCTAACAACGTGTAAAAGCTTTTTTTCCCCTTTCCTATAAAATGTACTCATTGATAAGGTTAAACCTGGACCAACTGTTAATACTAAAAAATAAACTTATTGCATAAGGTATTTAATGTGTTGATTGCTTGAACTGTAACTGACCTTTCCCTTAAATCACAGAAGGTGGTTTAATTAAGTTTTTGCTCCATCCATTGTGTACATTACTTGGTTTTGAAGTTAGATATGTTTTAAATGAATACTCTCAAGTTGTCTATTAGTCCCTACCTCTCTCAGAAATTGGATGCCATTTGAATTCATCCCTGAACTGGCCCTATCTGTAGATAGGTAGACATATACTTTATTGATCCCAAAGGAAATTACAGTGTTACAGTAGCATTACAAGTGCACAGATATACAAATATCAGAAGAGAAGTAAGAAAGAATAAAAAATAAGTTACCTCAACCAGTCTAAAAGGAGGGGGGAGGGGTCATCACTTCCCTGGCTATAGGTTGATTCATTATAGAGCCTAATGGCCAAGGGTAAGAATTACCTCATATAGTGCTCGTTGGAGCCGAGTAGTTGTCTTAGTCTCCTCTGTTCAGCCAAGCTGGCATGCAGAGGGTGAGAAACATTGTCCAGAATTTCCAGGATTTTCCGTAGGTTCCTGTGTCCAGTTTGACTCCTATAACAGAGCCTGCCTTTCTAATCAGTTTATTGAGCCTGTTGGCATCACCTGTGTTGATGCCATTGTCCCAGCTCACCACTACTGGCGACAGCAGACTGGTAGAACATGTGAAGGGGAGGCCTGCATATCCAAAGGAGCTCAGTCTCCTCAGGAAGTAGAGGCAACTGGCCGTTCTTGTACACAGCCGCTGCACTGGTGCTCCACTCAAGTTTGTCATCCAGGTACACTCCGTAGGAGCCTACGATCAGAATAGAAGGAGGAGTGTCCATTTAGAAAAAAACTGCTTTTCAAATAATGTAAAAGATTGCAGAAAACAAACAGATTTTCCTGTCATTAGTAGACAGTGAAGGAATAAACTTCCATGTCAGCACTGAAGAAGAAAACTGGGGTTATTAAGTAAAGGTTGTGGTACATAAACTATATGGATTATATTCACTAGCACGTAATTACAGGGTATTTCACAATTATATTAACATAATATAAAAGAAAATTCCAGCTGCACTGGAACAAAGGCTATGTGTGCAGGAGCATTGCAGTTGCTGTGCGGTCATGCACCCACACAGCTTAGAGGGAACAGTGGCTTTAGTTATGGGAATAGAATGCTATTCCCTCTTTGCCTTCTGCGGAACCAAGGCTGATTGAAAAATCAATTCAGCTGCTTAAAAATAGGAGGACTAGATTTGGTACATAGGAAGAGCTAATTGTCCTTTAGCCCTTAATGTTTTTCAAGCAAATTGTGGGTGTCTCACTTATGAAAAGGTAATGGAGACAGAAACCGTATCCACTTAAAGGGGACCTGCAGTTAATGAACCCTGTCCTTCAGAATAAGAACAGGAAGGATTAGTCTCGGTAATTCCTTATCAACAGGCATCATCAGCACAGTGGGCCAAATGCTAACCTTCTATGCTATCAATTCGTAACTCTATCCCGGAAACTCCAAGGAATTATTTTTGCTGAGACTTGCTGATACTGAAATATCTTCTGTGCAGTTTTTCTATCTCAATTTTACATTTCTGCTTGTGCCCATAAAATTGTTTTTGAAATGTTTCTGGAGCTGTAAGCAGAATTACAGAAAGTGAAATCAATTAAGTAGCCATTTTAGTTTTAACTTCCAAAACCTTCTGTTCTGGTTTTCAGACGATTTATTTAAAGAAACTTATCCCACATGAATTTTGTCAATGTTAAACAGATTTTATAGGTTCTGTAAAATTGATAACAGTTAATTGACAAGAGAGAACATATCCCTTTTCCACACTCTTGCAGCGGGCAGGTAGAGTTGCATGGTATGCTAACAGAAGAAATAAAGTGTTCTTTTTTAGCAGCAACTTGTCTTTGGTGTTTTTAATAAAATTCTAAGGCAGCTGCTAAATATGTTCAAAGTGCATTGAGGATGACAAGTAGAATAGGTTGTAAGCCACTCTTCATTTTCAGACACTTGGCAATCACTCTGTACTACTTCATGGATTTGTAAGTCGAGAGACTTTCCTGTCTAGAGAATTGGGGCTTGTGGCTCTTTAGTGAAAGGCTGACCATTTCGGACCAGATTTGTTTACTCAGAGAGTTTGGGTAAAGTCAATGAATTTCTCCACCTCTTGAGAGCAGAGGATGTTCCTTCATTGCGCAGAATTTTGAACTGAAAGGAATCTTGTAAAAAGAGGAATTAGAAGTGTTAAAGTAAGTCACTATATTTACTTCATTACCAGGCTGTTTTAATAAGTGGGCAAGGTTTAAGAAAGTCTGTCCAGTTTGTAGTTGAGTCCATCTGCTCTTTGTCCTCTGAAAAACTAAGGAAGACTTGCATTAATAGATTTCAGAACATATACAAAGCACTTTACTGCAAGGAGAGTACTTCTGTTGTATATTCACTGTCATAATGTAGGAAACAGAGCAGTCATTTGGGCATAGAACACAACAGCCCTTCAGTACAGGACTCTCAGCACTTGATGTTGCGGTGACCTTTGAACCTACTCCAAGATCAATTTAACTCTTCCCTTCCACATAGCCCACCATTTTTCTTTAATCCATGTGCCTATCTAAGAGTCTCTAAAATGTCCCTAATGTATCTGCCTCCACCACTAATTAACCCTGACTGTGCGTTATACCCACCCACCACACTCTCTGTGTAAAATAAACTTATCTCTGTCATCCTGTTAAAAATGTCAATTGAATAATAATTATCCAGTAGGACACCAGGGATCACTTCCATGCTCTTCAGAATAGTGCTGTGGCATTCTTTTTTCCCATCTTAGAGAGCAGATGGGCTTTGATTTAATCATTCACTTCCAAAAATGCAGCACTCTCTCTAAACTGCAGAGGAGTCTTGGACCAGGTTTCTCTGGACTGGAACTTAAGGTCAGAGTATTCTGACTTGGAACAAGAGTGATTCAAACTGAGGCATGGCTGATAATTAGTTATATATTACAGATTCTTTGGATTTGTTGGTACTTGCATACTGGAACTCAAACTGAACAGGGTTTGTGTTTAACCGATACTATCCCATCCAGTCTAATGTATTGTCTCAACCTGACTGTCCGAGTAGACCCATTGGCTCTGCCTGCTGCTGCTCCTGCCCCACTAAACTCGTATCCTCATACTAAGAGCCCATTCTATCCTGCTTGTTTCAGTCCCTTCCGACCTACATCCATGGCACTTCTCATGCTCTCAATCTCCTCACTAACTTTCAGTTCTCTGGTCCTGAATGCCTCGCCTTCACCATGGATGCCTAGTCCCAATGCATTTCTCTCCCCCTTCAAGAAGGCCTTAAAGCTCTTAGCTTCTTTCTCAATAAAAGAACCAGCCAGTTTCCCTCCACCATTCCCCTTCTCCGTCTGGCAGAGCTGATCTTCACCCTTAACCATTTCTCCTTTGGCTTCTCCCACTTTCTCCAGACGCAAGGAGTAGCCGTGGGCACCCACATGGGCTCCAGCTATGCCTGCCTTTTCATTGGCTACGTTGAACAGTCCATGTTCCAAGCCTTCCCCAATAATGCTCCTCAACTCTTCTTGCACTTCTTTGATGACTGCATTGGTGCTGCTTCATGCACCCATGCTGAGCTCATCAATTTCATCAACTTTGCTTCCAACATATACCCTGCCTTTAAATTCACTTGGCCCATTTCTGACATCTCACTCCCCTTTCTCGATCTCTGTCTCGATCTCTGGAGATAAATTGTAAACCAACATCTTTTATAAACCTGATTCCCACGGCTATCTTCACTATACTTTCCTCACAGTGCTTACCCCTGCAAGCTGCCAAAATGTTCCTGCCCATTCACCCCCTCCCTTACCTTCATTTTGTCCTTCCGGGTGAGACAGCACTTCACCTGAAGATCTGCTGGGGTTGACCATTTTATCCAGCGCTCATGATGCAGCCTACTCTATATTGGTGGGCTGCTTTGTCAAGCACCTGTGCACCATCCACTGAAGGTGGAACTTCCCAGTGACCCAACATTTTAATTCCCATTCCTATTCCTGTTCCAACATGTCAGTCCATGACCCCCTCATGTCACGATGAGGCCAAACTGAGTAGAGGAGCGACACATTATTCTGTCTGGGTAGCCTCCAACCTGATGACATGAATATTGATTTCTCCTTCCAGTTTAAAAACAAAAATTCCTTCCCCCCCCCCCTTATTCTATTCCCCATTCTAGCCTCTTACCTCTTTCTCACCCACCTATCACCTTCCCCTGGTGTCCCTGCCCTCCCTTTCCCTTCTCCCATGGTCCACTCTCCTCTCCTATTAGATTCCTTCCTCTTCAGCCTTTTACCCTTCCCACCCACCTGGCTTCACCTACCACCTTACAGCTTGTCGTCCTCCCATCACCCCCCCCCCCCATCTTTTTATTCTGACGACTTCCCCTTCCTTTCTAATGTGGAAGAAAGTCTGTGCCTGAAACATCGACTACTTGTTCATTTCCATGTATGCTGCCTGACCTGCTGAGTTCCTCTAGCATTTTGAATGATGTGTTGCTTTGGATCTCCAGCATCTGCAGTATTTCTTGTGTTTCTGAAAACACAAGAAGGATGTGGAAGCATTGGAAAGGGTACAGAGGAGATTTACCAGGATGCTGCGTGGTTTAGAAAGTATGCATTATGATCAGAGATTAAGGGAGCTGGGGCTTTACTCTTTGGAGAGAAGGAGGATGAGAGGAGACATGATAGAGGTGTACAAGATAATAAGAGGAATAGATAGCGTGGATAGCCAGTGCCTCTTCCCCAGGGCACCACTGCTCAATACAAGAGGACATGGCTTTAAGGTAAAGGGTGGGAAGTTCAAGGGGGATATTAGAGAAAGGTCTTTTACTCAGAGAGAGGTTGGTGCATGGAATGCACTGCCTGAGTCAGTGGTGGAGGCAGATACACTAGTGAAATTTAAGAGACTACTAGACAGGTATATGGAGGAATCTAAGGTGGGGGCTTATATGGGAGGCAGGGTTTGAGGGTCGGCACAACATCATGGGCCGAAGGGCCTGTACTGTGCTGTACTATTCTATGTCCTATGTTCTATGAAACATTAATTGCCTCTCAAATGGTGTAAAATGCCGCTTCAGTTGTACTAAGCAACTAGGAGATACTTCTGTTACTATTTTGCTCTAATTGCACGTGTACCACAGCATTCTGTTTTTTTTCCCTTTCTTTTTTGGCCAATGTTTTTTATTTAAGCTGTGACTTTTTTTAGTCTATATTTGAATCTTTGACCATTCCTTTCTCCTTTTGAGATACTGACTGACCTGACAATTTATACTTCACCCATGTTGCTTGCTCAAGATGCCCGCTGAATATTTCTGTCCAGTTCCAAAGTCTAGAGAATATATTTAATACATGTCCCTGGTAAGTTCAGCATTTAGACTGAAAACTAAATTTCCTTAAGAAGCAGCCAACAAGCAGGCAATTTCTGAACATTTTTTGAATTAAATTATTCCTATCAAACTTTATTATTTTGAGCCATATGAATTGTTAAACAACAGCGCTTTATTTACAGTAATTAGAGAGGGAATGGATAAACACAACAAGGTGACTTTGTCTCTCAAGACTTGCTTCTCTTTTCTCTGGTTGATATGGCAACAGTGTTTTCAATTATTGGTTGTGCTTTTCATTTCTGCTATATATTGTCTGGTTTGTTAATCCTGTTGTTGCTACTTTTGAAGAAACACCAATACATGTTGCCTAGAGTAGGGAATATTTGCAGACTCTTGAATGAAGCACCTGTAAGATGAAATTGGACCTTTGGCCTATCAAGAATGGTTCGGGGATGAAAAGGTGAGGATCATTTCACGGGTCTCAGCCTGTACTCGCAGGAGTCCAGAAAGATGAGGAGGGATCTCATTGAAACCTACCACATATTGAAAGACCCAGAAAGTATGGGTGTGGAGTTTACAGTGGTGGGAAACCTACAAATTGAGGACACAGCTCAGAATAAAAGAACATCCCTTTAGACCTGAGATGAGGAATGATTTATTTTACCAGAGAGTGCTCAATTTGTGGAATTCATTGCTACAGTTGGCTGTGGAGGCTAAGTCATTGGGTATGTTTAAAGCAGAGGTTGATGTGCTCTTGAATAGTAAGGATATTAAGGATTACAGGCAGGAGAATGTAGTTGAGAGGGAATAATAAATCAACCATGATCAAATGGGAGAGCAGACTCAATTGGCTGAATGGCCTGCTTCAGTGTCTTATCATCTGCTTTTACCCAATTAAGACCAAAACCGATGCCAGCTTAAGTTCAAGTTTTCATTCATTCACAGCCAGTTATTCTGCCAATGGCACATTCATGGAACAACTAAAATACCAAGTGTAATTTTATTCCTTACTAAATAGCTAAATCATTGGAGGAACATGATGTAAACACTTCCTTGACAGGCATTCCACAACACCATTGCATCGACTGTAGTGAAGCTAAAGTGGTCCATCTTGTCAATCAAAATGACTAGTTGATAAAAAGTGATTACTTTGTATCTTAATCTTTTGTGTTTGTCTTTGCTTTCTTTAAGTGTCTAAGTAATACTCCACCACTGACAGAATACTTTGTGTCCGATGAGTATGTGGATGAATTAAATCATGATAACCTACTGGGAATGAAAGGAGAGATAGCCAACGCTTATGCAGATCTCATCAAGCAGATGTGGTCAGGCAAATATAGCTATGTTACACCAAGGGCATTTAAGGTATGTATGAAATAAAAATAGCTGTCTAAAGTTAACTTCAGTATGATGGAATTTCGCACTGCAAGCTTAATACAACTTACTTTAATCCTTTCGTTTATTCAGTGGTTTCAAAAGGCAGTTGTCTAATTGTAGCATTCTTTTTCTTACTGTCATGGTCTGTCGCAATTGAAGGGAAAAGCTAATAATTGCAGAATTGTTAATTTAACAGCTAAATTGGCACTTTAAATCTGAAGACTTTAGAACACAAAAATAGTCTGGCCTTAATTTCATGTATACTTCTTGCTACTGCACCCTGCTTGCTGCTGATCCATGGTATCTTATTGAAGTTCAAAGTAAATACATGTCACCGGATGCAACCCTGAGTTACATTTTCTTGCAGGCATAGTCAGTAATTCCATTATAGAATAATAACCATAATTGAATCAATGAAAGACCACACCAGCTTGGGTGTTCGGCCGGTGTGCGCAAGTCAAGAAGCTGTGCAAGTACAAAAATAAGACATAATTATGAATAAATAAACAATAAATATCAAGAACATGAGATGAAGAGTCCTTGAAAGTGAGTCCATAGACTATATCAAATTCTGTGGGAGCAACATCTTGCCAGCCAGGACTGTAGGCTGCCCCCCCAACAACAAGCCCTGGATTGCCAGTGACCTGAAAGAACTTTTGAATAAGAAGAAAGCCTTCAGGTCTGGAGATAGACAAGTACTAAGGCGAGTACAGAGTGAACTGAGGGTAAAGTTGAGGGGGTGCAAAGAATCCTACAAGAGAAAGCTGGAGTGCAAGCTGCAGCAAAATAGCATAAGGGACGCGTGGTCAGGCATGAAGCTTATCACTGGCTTCAAGGTTAAAGAAAAGAAGATCGAGGACTGCTTGGGTAGGGCCAACGAATTGAACTTGTTTTTCAGCAGGTTCAGCATGGGACCTTGTGCTGTCCCCTCCTCCCAATTATCCAAACCATACACCCTCCCTGCCCCTGAAGCCTTCTCCCTCCACCCCTCCCCACCCACACCCCCTGTAGTGAATGCTTGTGATCCAAACCCCCCCAACTTTGCAGTATCCTGCCTCCATGGGAAGGACCAGCCTCCCCCACCTGACTGTGACTGCAGGTCAGGTTAAGAGACAGCTGGAGAGACTACATCAAGGCAAGGCTGCTGGACTGAACAGTATCAGCCCCAGGGTACGGAAGGTCTGTGCGAGCCAGCTGTCTGGTATTTTGCAGCACCTTTACAATCTTGAGTCTGAGTCGGGAAAAGATACTGGTGCTATGGAAGTCTGCCTGCTTGGTTCCTGAATCAAAGAAGATGAATCCATCTGAACTTAATGACTACAGACCAATTGCCCTCACATCTCATGTGATGAAGGTGCTGCAGAGGCTGGGAGTAGATGATGCCATCATCTATCTGTTGCAGAGACCTCACTCCTAAATGGATGATGCTGGTGGCATTGTGAGAATCATATTTTTTTAATTTCTGTAGTGCCTTCAATACAACCCAGTCACTTCTGGGTGTGAAGCTACAAAGGATGGGTGTAGACAAACCCATTATCTCCTGGATTACTAACTGACAGATAAACCCCAGTTTGTACAGCTGGGTAGTTCTCTGTCCGAGATGGTAATGAGTGACACTTGTCTCCATTTCTGTTCACACTGTACACCTCAGACCTTCAGTACAACTCTGAGCCTTATCACTTGCAGACGTTCTCTGATGACTCTGCGATGGTTGGGTGTATCAGAAATGGGCAGGAGTCGGAATACGGAGGACTGGTGGACAAGTTGATGGAGTGGTGTGGGAGGAATCACCTGCTCCTGAATGTGCCCAAAACCAGAGAAATGGTGATCGATCTTAGGAGGAAGAGGACTGTGATGAGTTCTGTATACATTCTGGGAGAAGAAATTGTGGTGATGGAGAAGTACAAATGCTAGGGTGTTTACTGAGGCAACAGACTTGACTAGAAAACCAACACCAAGGCTGTTTATAAGTAGGGGATGAGCTGACTACCTTATAAGGAAGCTGAGATCCTTCAATGTGTGCAGTGGGTGTTGAAAATCTTTTACCAGTCTGTTGTAGCGAGGACAGTCTTCTTTGCAGCTTTATGTTGGGGGAGCAGCATGGTGATGCAAAAAGACTAAATAAACTCATCAGAAAGGCTGGATCCATCCTTGGTTACAACCCAGACTCTTGAGTTAGTGGTGGAGAGGAGGTCACTAAACAAACTGTTATCTATTATGGACAATCAGACACGTCCTCTCCACGACCTACTGAATAAGCAGTGGAGCACCCTTTCAAACAGACTCATTCAACTCTGCTGTCACAAGGATCATTACAAAAAATCTTTCCTACCAAATGCAATAAGCATACACAAGAGTTCATCTCTGTGCAACAGGAGTCACACATCATAGTACAATAGTCTCTGTTTTATTATTTCGTACATTATTATTGCACATTGGTAAATTATTACTGTGTATATTATTATTCTGTACTTTATTATTAGTTAAGTCTGCACACTGCTAAGTGTGTTTTTAAATGTTGCTGCTGTAACGAAAGAATTTCCCACTCGGGGTCTATAAAGTACTTCTTATTATAGGTTGTGGGAGCAGTTCAGTGATGGGGCAAGTTCTCTGGCAAAGCAGATCAAAGCAGTGGTTAGAAATTACAAATGGGCAATGGTAGCATATAATCCTTTATTACAAGGGGACTGGCGTTTAGGGTACTTGTGAGAACACATTTGAAGTATTGTGCAAAATTTTGGTGCCCTTATTTAAACAGAGATAGTGGAATGTGAAGCAATCCAAAATGATTCACTCGGCAAACTTCTGGAATGTGGGTTTTGTTTGATCCTTTGGAGTTTAGAAGGATGAGGACTGATCGTGTTGAAACATAATAAGAGAGGCATTTTGGGTTAGATGTCAAGATGTTTCCACAGGCAGAAAAATCTTTAATGAGGGGACATACAGTGCCTTGATAAAGTATTCAATCCCCAACCCTTTGTTCACATGTATGAGTATTAAAACCAGGGACTTTCATCAATTTAACTGAGAATTTATATCTGTCAATCATGTGCTCCTTTTTTCACAGTGGAGCCCAGAAAATACAGAAAATTACAAAGCATGAAAAACTAAAAAATGTCAGCATTTTAGAAGTATCTTGTTCAGTACTTAGTTGAACCACCTCCTGCAGCTATTACAGCCAGTAGTCTTTTTGGATAAGTCTCCTAGCTTTGCACAATTTGATGGAGCAAGATTCACCCATTCCTCCTTGCAAAATTGCTCAAGCTGTGCCAGGTTGATTGGGGACCGATGGTGGACAGTCATCTTGAGGTCATGCCAGAGATGTTCTATCATGTTCAGATCAGGATTCTGACTGGGCCACTCAATGACATCAGTTTTCTTCATTTGAAGCCACTCCATGGTTGCATTGGCTGTGTGCTCTGGGTTGTTGTCCTGCTGAAAAATGAGCTTCCTCCCCAGTTTAATCTTTTTGGCAGAGGCTAGCAGGTTTTTATCCAGGATCTCTCTATCTGTATTTAGCAGCATTCATCTTCCAATAAATCCCAGTTCAGATTCCAGTCTACTTTCTGCTGAAAAGCATCCCCACAGCATGATGCTAACTCCACCATACTTTACCAGTAGGGCTGATGTGCATTATTAGATTCACGACACACATACCGCTTAGCACTGGGGTCAAAAAGTTCCACTCTATTCTCACCTGACCTTCATTCACATCTTTACCATATCTTCTGAGTGATGCTTCACAAAGTCTATACAGGCAATGATATGCTTTTTTTTTGCAGTACACAGTTGATGTTTTTTAACAGTTTTGGGCTGAGACCCTTCATCAGGACTGGAAGTGGGGTGGGGGGGGGGGGGGGCGAAGCCAGAATAAGAAGGTGAGGAGTGGGGATTGAGTACAAACTGTTAGGTGATAGGTGAAGATTGGTTAAAACTAAGGCAGGGAGGAATTTCGTGTCTGCCAAAAACTTTGGACACTGAAAGTCTATTCTTAATTTTAGACATGAATAGTGGAATAAAATATTTAAACACAAGGCTAATTTAACCAATTAAGTTTAATATTCAGAGAGTATTTGTGTAGTGGCTGACCTATTTCAGCTACAATATTCAGTAGGCACTTTCACGACTTGAGTCTCCGAAGACCTTGTGTTAATTAGTCTGGTGCTGTATTTCTGCAGAATCTGTGTTCTTGTGAATATGTTGCTCTTCCTGAATTTCCGGAAATATTTTTCCTGATCCTAACTATTTAAAACATAGATTGACCAAAACCACCGTTGTTTGACCTTCATGATCAGGGGATTGTCTTCATTATTTACAAGTGATTTGTTGCACTTAAGCCTAGTGGCATCCTGATTTATGAGCCTGGTTCTAAATCTGTTTCATATCAAGTTGTCTTTCCCTGGAAATAGATTGAGTTGTTCCTCAATTATTAAAACAAAGAAGACAAAAAATTGGTTCGTTGGTTAAATGCTTCAGATCATGACGTGAAAGCATGAAAAAGGCAAAGGAAACAGGACTAAAGTAATGTCCTCATTGTCACAAGTGCAAAGGCCAGCTGATGGGTGTGACTTGATGTCTGTTTTATGCCTCATTAATTCAAACTATGTCTCTGCCATTCTTCCTTGTTTGTTGTTGTTCTTCAGTCACATAATTAACTATATAAAAGCTTTTATCCATTCCACCCTCTAGACTCAAGTGGGTCGATTTGCTCCTCAGTTTTCTGGCTACCAGCAACAGGATTCTCAAGAACTGCTTGCCTTTCTTCTTGATGGTTTACACGAAGATTTGAATAGGATTAGAAAAAAGCCATATATTCAACTGAAAGATGCAGAAGGAAGGCCTGATGAGGTACAAACAATTATATTTTCATATTTTAGTAAGGAACTATTTTGGTGAAGTAATTTCAAGTTGAAATATTCTCCCCCCACATTCGCTTCATTGCTAAACTTGGTGCTTAGACTCCACAGTGATTTAAAACATCAAAACCATCTCATTAGTATGTGAATCAGAATCAGGTTTAATATCACTGGCATTTGTCATGAAATTTGTTGTTTAGCAACTGCAGTACTTTGCAATACATAATAATAAAACAATATTACAATAAGAAATATATATAAAAACTAAATAAGTAGTGCAAAAAGAGAGGAAAAAGTAAACAAAAAATACTGAGGTATTATTTATGGGTTCATTGGCCATTCAGAAATCTGATGGCAGAGGGGAGGAAGCTGTTCCTAAAACTTTGAGTTTGTGTCTTCAGGCTCTTGTACCAGCTCCTTGATGGTAGCAAGGAGAAGAGGGCATGTGCTGCATATTGGGGATCCTTAATGATGGATGCCACCTTTTTGTGGCATTGTATTTTGAAGATATCCTCGATACTGGGGAGGCTAGTGCCCATGATGGAACTGGCTGAGTTTACATTTTTCTGTAGCTTTTTCCAATCCTGTTCAATGGCCCTTCCATTCCAGATAGTGATGCAACCAGTTAGCATGCTTTCCCCAGATTATCTGTAGAAATTTGCCAGTGTCTTTGGTGACATAGCAAGTCTCATCAAACCCCTAATGAAATGGCAGCTGTCATACGTTCTTTGTAATTGCATCATTAGGTTGGGTTCACGATAGATCTTCAGAGATGTTGACACCCAAGAACTTGAAACTGATCACCCTTTCCGCTGATGATCCCTCAATGAGGACTGCTGTGTGTTCCCTTGACTTCCCCTTCCTGAAGTCGACAATCAACACCTTGGTCTTACTGACATTGAGTACAAGGTTGTTGTTGCAACACCGCTCAACCAGCTGATCTCTCAGTGAGAGTTTTTCATCCACAGACCCAAAATGCACGACAGCAAAATAGCAAGTAGGAGATTATATAATCTATATGGGGAAGTTAAAAAGTTTATAAAATAATAAATGTTTAATCTTTTTCATCTCCAAATGATCCTACTTGCATTGTTCATCAATTTTTATTCACAAATGCAAAATGGTTAATTGCAAATGTTCTTGTGTAACAGTGGATGTTTCTGATATCTTTCACTATTGTTGCAGTAGTGTTGTCAGAAGAACCCAAAAGTTCTTGCCGTCCAATACATGTGACTGATTGTTGAGTGACTATGACTGCTCAACTGTAAAGAATAGAAATTGTATGCTATGTAAGAGTGTCATAGAGTCATACAGTAAGGAAACAGGCCTTTTGGCCCAACTGGTCCATGCCAATCTAGATGCCCATATTTGCCTGTGTTTGGCCTATATCCTCCTTAACCTTTTCTATCTATGTACCTGTCCAGGTGTATTTTAAATGTTTTAATGTACATCTAAATGGCAGAGTGGAGGTGTAAGGCGCTCCTTCCCTCTGCTAGCCTGCAGTTCACCCTTAGGCAAGCTGTAGCAGTCTGAAGACTATTAATAATGGCTGGGGTCACTCACCTTGTAAGACACTGCCCAGAAGGCAATGGCAAGCAACTTCTGTGGCAAAATTTGCCAAGAACTATCATGGTCATGGAAAAACCATGATCGCCCATGTCATACAAGGGGACACATGATGATGATGTACAGTACCTTTCTGAACCACTTCTTCTGGCAGCTCATTCCATTTACTAAATATCCTCTGAATGGAAAAAGTTGTCCCTCAGGTTTCTATTAAATCTCTCCACTCTCACCTTAAATCAATTTAAAGAAAACTTGTCCATAAATGTCTCTGACCAAATTTTATTCCTAGAATGAAATGGTAATTTGTGAAATAGTTATTGATAGATGATTAGTTGGAACTGTTGTCTTATGCTCTAGCGTCTATCTCAGTTTGCTTTTTTTCCCTCATCTTTTCTAAGGTGGTTGCTAAGGAGGCATGGGAAAACCACAGAAAACGAAACGATTCCATCATTGTAGATATTTTCCATGGTCTTTTTAAATCTACACTCGTTTGCCCTGAATGTTCAAAAGTTTCAGTGACGTTCGACCCATTTTGTTATTTAACGCTTCCTTTACCCTTAAAAAAGGAGCGCACCTTGGAGGTTTTCCTTGTTGGAAATGATCCACTCAGCAAACCTATGCAGGTATGAGTAGCACAGTTTAATGCAACATTTGGACGATGCATGTTTTGGTAGTGTTTGGTTGTGGCTTGTCTACCTGCTTTATAGTCATCTAGCTGCTGAATAGTTTCAATCAGCTGTTACATTTAAATAATCATTTTAAAGTGTAAAGTTCCTGAAGTCTTTTTTTCCAAGACAAAAAAAGGACAGGAGAAATAAGGATTGAATCAGAAAGCTGGGATTTAAAGGAGTGGTCTGAGTTGGGGAAGTTATGGATGAGTATCAGCGACAATGTCTGCGGCAGAGCATGTTTAACAGACCTGATTTTTCCTGAAATGTGAGTTCCTATGGGAATATGATGAAAGCTTGCAGCAGGACATCAAAAATGCTTTAAAGGTTTTCTCAAAACCCTGAAATTTTTAAAAACTGTAACATCTGTGCCAACTCATGAAGTTCCCCGAGCCACAATCATCAAATGGAGGAGTATTTGAGAAGGCATTTGGCCACTACTAGTCACAGTGATGAGTAAGCCATTCCCAAACAGTAGAAGTGGTGCACGATATCTGAAACTTCCACCACCTAGGGCAAGAGTCTGCAGCTTCCACATCAAACTTAACCACCTCAGAACAAGTGGAAGCACGAGACCCTGACTGAGGGGGTGCCTAATGGGCTACTGGTAGGAGGAGGGAATAAAGGGTAAAGTGAGTGTGCTTAGTGTATAGTAATGAAGATTCAGCCTTGGTGTGAAGTAAAAGAAGTGGAATACGGAGGTGAAATGATCATGGCAGGGATTGTAGGTGATTGCATAAAGAGGATTGGTGTAGAGGGGAGGAGGAGAGAGCACCAGTGGCAGAGAGAGGAGAAATGCAGACTTTCATGCTTTGTTCTTTTTTCAGTTTTAAAGTAAAAGGTATTCACTCACGGTGAGGGTATCTGAGATTGAGTTGTAAGGTATTTCTAAAATAGCTTTTTAATATTGTAACTCCTCTCATACTGTAATTTCCTAACTTGTTTCAGTAATCATTTAACACCTTAGATGCATCATTTTAGAAAAAAAATTATCCTATTTTGGGATGACCACAGAAGGGTGCCAGTACAGTTTGATTTATTAAAGAGAAAACTGGAGCTTTCTCTATATATTGGTGGTATGTTAATTCATGTAAGCTGATTAATCCTTATGGGCTAGCATGAATTTCTTTGACAGGTTGCAATAAGTTGTATTGTTTTAAGTATGTAAGTCCAATCATTACTGCTGCTCTGCCCTATCCTGGCCTATGCCAGAAAGCAGCAGGGTCATAGGATCAGCCATTTTACCTGGGCCATCTTCAGTGAGGTTAAACAAGTGAAAGACAAAAGTTACTGGATAGGATGACAGGGTAGTAAGCACACTTTGCAATAATCTCAATTTGAAATGCAAAGATTTGGATGTAGTAATTTAGTAATTATCAAAATGCACTGGAGGTGAGGTGGGTGCTTGTGTGGAGTTGGTAATCTGGATTAAAGATTTGAGGTGGAGGGATATGTGACTTTGACAAATGTTTGGGAAAGAGATGTAATTGGTGTAAAGCAAGCATACCTCATTGAGGTTGCATAAAACTACTTGCTTCTCAGCTGACAGAAGTTTGATGTATCTATTACCCTGTATTGGGATAGTAAAAACAAAAATCATGGCACTTGGCACTAAATGAAAATCAAAATCTGCAGATGCTGTAAACCTGAAACAGAAACAAAACGTTGGAGGAACACAGATCAGGTAGAGCATGTAGAAAGAGAAACAACTGAGATTTGTCAAACAAAACTTCTCTAACCTGAAACTCTAAATCTTTTTCATGCCATCGATACTGCCTGACTTATTGTTTCTAACATTTTCTGAAATGGTGTGCAGCAGTTAATATTTAGATGGGATGTCCTTTTGTCACAGCTGGAGGATGTTGAGGCTAGGGAATAGATTGAGTAGATTCACAGGTAGCCATTGAAGACTTAAAGATACTGGACTATGTTGTAGAGCAGGGGTCCCCAACCTTTTTTGCGCTGCGGACCGGTTTAATATTGTCAATATTCTTGCGGACTGGCCGACCCCGAGGGGGGGGGGGGGGTTGCCAACGGACAAGAGTAGCAGTCAAAGAAAGACTACAATGACCATGAAGCCTTGCGCGGGCACCAATGCGCATGCGTGACCTGCCCATGCGTGTACCTGCCGATATTATTCTCTGCAAAGCATTTTTGGCGACTCTGTTTGGGGGGGGGGGGTGTTCATCATGACCGGAATATTGGTAATAAGGGGCTAGTACACTCAATTTCGTTTCTAAAAGGGTTTATCTAACTATTTTAATATTAAACACACAGCGCATATTTTCTTCGCATGAATATAGTGATAAGTCAATAATCAGGGGAGGACGGGGAGCTTGAAGTGTTGAAAGAACTTCCAGTAGAAGTGGTAGAGGCAGGTTCGATATTATTTAAAGAAAAATTGGATAGGTATATGGACAGGAAAGGAATGGAGGGTTATGGGCTGAGTGCAGGTCGGTGGGATTAGGTGAGAGTAGCTTTCGGCACGGACTAGAAGGGCCGAGATCGCCTAGTTCCGTGCTGTAATTGTGATATGGTTATATAAGTCACTTATCAGTCAATAGCATCATAACATTTTAAGTAACATTTGGATATTAAACACACAGTACATATTTTCCCCGTATGAACATATAAAATCATTGCAACACACCAGTATCGCTGAATCAGTGGGAGCCCTGGGCTTGTTTCCCTGCAACAAGACGGTCCTATCGAGGGGTGATGGGAGACAGCGATACTGGAAGGAGGTTCCTTATGTCCATTCTATTTAGTTTTCGTCGCATTCATTGCAGAGATATGTTGGAAATGGAAGCAACGTTTTCAGTTCTTTCATGCCTATCTCAGGATATTTAGCCTTGACTTTGATCCAGAATGCCGGCAGAGATGTTATGTCAAACATACTTTTCAGCCCGCCGTCATTTGCAAGCTCGAGGAGTTTATCTTCCCGCGCTGACATGGATGACGTGCTGTTAATGACCACACGTGTGTTCAAGCTCAACAGTGGGTGTGACAGGGAATGAGGAAAGGTGCAGCTGACTCATATTGCCAAATCATATTGTTCCCTCACGGCCCGGTACCTGGGTACCGCTGTTGTAGAGGACTCTGCTATCATTAGTGTTGTACAGACAGTTTGATTGCACCAAAGTGTCTCTAAGTAGTGGACTGATCCCATGTTTCTACATAACATCACCAGAAAATAGGTAAGCAAACATTATAACTACAATTTTCAGGGGTATCTAAAGTGGTAGTGAAGCAATAGGAATGAATCCACTGGGAGAATCTGTCAATGCCAAATAGATATTCCTTATTATGTAATGTAAAGTGGTTTATATAACAGTTCACTAAAACCTTGTATGATATATTCAAACATGCAGAGCATTTTTTCACCAAAGACAAAATAAATGTTGAATTGAAGCTCTTTTTTCTTCCAGTATAAAGTAGTTGTTCCAAAAATCGGCATAATTTCAGATCTGTGTGCTGCACTCTCTACTCTTTCCCATGTCCCTGCAGACAAGGTAAGAATTGCAATTATTCCATGTTTGAATAATTGATTTTTTATGCTTTGGGATAATTGAATCACCCTTTAAATTTCATATTCAGATGGTTGTCACGGATATATACAACCACCGGTTTCACAGAATATTTTCCATGGATGAAAACCTGAGAAGCATCATGGAACGAGATGATATCTTTGTGTAAGTAACTGTATAACGCAACTCTTTAGTATTGTCCTTTTAATACCCCTAAAAACAAGGGACAAAGGGATTTGCAAATCAAGACTTTTCATTTTTAGAAGTACACCTAACATGGAAATGGGAGCGATTGCATAGGTTAGGACTTTATTCCTAGAATGTAGAAGATTGCGGAGAGATTTGAGGTGTACAAATTTATGATGGGTATAGATAGGGTGATTGCAAGTGTCCACTGAGGTTGGGTGGGACTACAACTAGAGGTCATAGGCTAAGGGTGAAAAGTTTAAGGGGAACATGAGGGGAAGCTTCTTCATTTAGAAGATCGTGATAGTGTGGAACGAGCTGCCAGTGCCAGTGGTGCATGCATGCTCAATTTCAGTGTTTTAGAGAAGTTTGGATAGGTACATGGGTGGTAGGGATATGGATATCTATGGATCAGATACAGGTCGATGGGACTAGGCAGGCAGTTTAAATGGTTCGGCATGGACTAAATGGGCCAAAGGGCCTGTTTCTGTGCTGTACTTTTCTATGACTCTATGCTATAGTACACATGTGCCAAAGAGCAATGTACAATTCACATATCTTAGAATTAGTCTGATAACTTGATTACCACAATGAAATAGGTGAGTTGTTTTTGAACTGAGGTTTGTAGTTACATTTCTGCTGAAAGGAAGATCTCAGTGATGCTATTGATTAGTCCCAAATCACATTTTGCAACCCACCCCTCTGCCCCAGCACCAAACCAAAGCTCTGTGATGTATGCCATCTGCTGCCAACTCTTGGGCACCTTATTTCCAGTTGTTCTTTTATTCCACTTTTATACACATAAGAGCAGCCAAAAATCAATAATGCCTTTTGTAGAACAGTCAACATTAATCTGGATGTAAAAGATGTTTGTCCAAGGGACTTTTATTGTATATCAATGGAAAGTAGCAGTAAAAATGTTCATTTAAACAATGCCTTTTACAATAACTTGTATTTCTATATGTTTGAGATTGGGTTACTTGGCTTCTGAAAAAGGAGAGATTGAACAATCAGAAGACCCAACCACAAACACCAATTACCCATGCCCTCACTGCATCAGAATATGTGGATTCTGGATCGGCTTCTCAGCCAGCTGAGGACCCACCAATATACAACCCTTCGGAAAATATCATACTCGACTTGAGTGATCACCTCTAATTCCTGCTACCATTTGTTAAGATCATGATAGATCTGATTGTAACTTCAGTTCAACATTTCTTTCTTTTGGGAGCTATCCTTTAATCCCCTTTCTTAACTACCTGCCTTAAAGATGTTCAAATACTAGTTGTATCATCCTTCAAAAGAAAGTGTTGGTGAGTAACAATCTTACAATTGACAAAAAGAACTCTGCCTCATCAAATGAGTGTAGGTCACCAACGTAGGAGTGTTGTATGACTCAACTTGTTTTGAGTTAGGAAGTTTTGATCAACCTTGCATTTACAGAAGAGAACAAAAAACATTTAGCCAAGAGTGTATTGGAATTATCAACTCTGGAGAAGAGAAACATTCACCACCAAATCGACTGAGAGCTTGGGAAGTCCTGAGTGTTTTATTGCCAATTAACTGCTTTCAAGTCTTTGCTCTTATTGTGTAACTAGATGAAGTTGTTGAACTCTGGTGTTTAAGTCCAAGGTTAATTTAGAAGTCAGGAATGAGGCATAAAACGATTGTTTTATTAAGAGCTGATGGAACAAAAAGAACAGGAACAAAACAGTGACAGGGATTTACTACTTGAAGAGAGGATCTAAAGATGTTGCTTGGCATAAAACAGTTAACCTTTATACCCAGAGATAAAGAGCGTTCTTTAGATAACAATAATCCAATTAGAAAATACTTACTCAATACTGCCGTAAAATCAACCAATGAGAAGATACTAGCCGCGTAACGTAGGACAACCAGAGCTTTCCAGAATTATACTTTGTATAACCACTAGAGGCATACTAAGCTGTTATGAAAATAAAATACAAACAAATAATTAATTGTCAAACTGCAAAGAAAATGACAATTAAAATTAAACAGTCAAATTCAATACAGTCAAAATAGTTTTTTCTATGACTGTTATTAGATGCAAAATCAATTCATCTCAATGGCATCACAGGCTCTTAATTACTACTGTCAATTTAAAACATTCACAAATATTTGCTACTTTACAACACTTCAGAAATTACTTCATTGGTTAGAAAGCACTTTATATAGCCAATCAGTGTTATCCAAATGATTTCTTTAAAGTCACAAGGGATTCCTATTTGCCTTTAGACCTGTTTACTGGCAGTGGGTGACTGTTTCACTGGAGGGAGGAGGGGTGTTCTTGCAGTGCCCTGGTTCAGTGCAAAAGTTTTCATTTAGGACTTAGATTTTTCTGGTTTTCACCTTTTTTAAAAAAACACAACTTAGGAAGACAAATTCAGACGTGATAGAGGGGGAGGGAGGAGTGGCATTACTAGTCGGAAAATATCACAGCTGTGCGTAGACAGGACAGCCCTGAGGGCTTGTCTACAGAGGCCATATGGGTGGAGCTGAGGAATGGGAAAGGTGTGACCACACTAATAGGGTTGTATTATAGACCACCCAATAGTCAAAGAGAATTGGAGGAGCAATTGTGTTTTCAATAGCAGACAGATGTAAGCAGCAGAAAGTTGTAATAGTAGGGGATCTTAACTTTCCACATATTGACTGGAACTCCCACACTGTGAAAGGGCTAGATAGCTTGAAGTTTGTCAAAGGTGTTCAGGGAAGTTTTCTAAATCAATATTTAGAGGTACCTATGAGAGAGGATGCAATACTTGATCTCCTATTAGGGAACCAGGCACGTCAGGTGACAAGTATGTGCAAGCGAACATTTTGGGTCCAGTGACCATCATGTCATTAGTTTCAAGTTAATTATGGATAAGGATAGGTCTAGTCCTCGAGTTGAGGTTCTAAATTGGAGAAGGGCCAATTTTGTGGAAATGAGAAAGGATCTAGGAAGAGTGGATTGGGATAAGTTGTTTTCTGGCAAAGACGTGCTCAGTAAGTGGAAGGCCTTCAAAGTCGAAACTTTGAGAGTGCAGAGTTTGCATGTTCCTGCCAGGATTAAAGGCGAAGTTAACAGGCATAGGGAACCCTGGTTTTCAAGGGATATTGGCGATCTGGTTAAGAAAAAGAGAGGTGTATAGCAGATATAGGCAACAAAGAACAAATGAGGTACTTGAAGAGTATAGAAAATGTAAGAAAATCCTAAAGAAGGAAATCAGGAAGCAAAAAGAAGACATGAGGTTGCTTTGGCAGATAATGTGAAGGTAAACCCGAAGGGTCTACAAGTATATTAAGAGTAAAAGGATAGTAAGGGACAAAATTGGTTCCCTAGAAGATCAGAGTGGTCGTCTATGTGTGGAGCCTCCCAAGATGGGGGAGATCTTAAACAGTTTTTTTGCATCAGTGTTTACTCAGGAAACTGGCATAGCGTATATAGAAGGAAGGGAAATAAGCAGCAGTGTCATGGAACATAGAGATTAAAGAGAAGGAGCTGCTTGCTGCCTTACAGCGAATAAAGGTAGATAAATCCCCCGGGCCTGACATGATAGTTCCTCGGACCTTGAGGGAGACTAGTGTAGAAATTGCTGGGGCCCTGGCAGAAATGTTTAAAATGTCCTTAGCCACGGGTGCGGTGCCGGAGGATTGGAGGGTAGCTCATGTTGTTCCGTTATTTAAAAAAGGCTCCAAAAGTAAACCAGGTAATTACAGGTCAGTGAGCCTGACATCAGTAGTAGGTAAATTATTGGAAAGTGTTCTGAGAGATTGGATATACAAGTATTTGGACAGCCAAGGGCTGATTAAGGATAGTCAGCATGGCTTTGTGCATGGTAGATTGTGTTTAACTAATCTTGTAGAGTTTTTCGAGGAGATTACCAAGAAAGTAGACGAAGGAAAGGCTGTGGATGTTCTCTACGTGGACTTTAGTAAGGCCTTTGACAAGGTCCCACATGGGAGGTTAGTTCAGAAGGTTCAGACACTAGGTATCCATGGAGAGGTTGTAAACTGAATTCGAAATTGGCTGTGTGGGAGAAGACAGAGTGGTAGTGGATGATTGCTTCTCAGACTGAAGGCCGGTGACTAGTGGTGTGCCTCAGGGATCTGTGCTGGGACCATTGTTGTTTCTTGTCTATGTCAGTGATCTAGATGATAAAGTGGTAAATTGGATCAGCAAGTTTGCTGATGACACTAAGATTGGAAGCGTTGTGGACAGCGAGGAAGGCTTTCAAAGCTTGCAGGGGGATCTGGACCAACTGGAAAAATGGGCCAGAAAATGGCAGATGGAATTTAATGCAGACAAGTGTGAGGTGTTGCATTGGAAGGACAAATCAAGGTAGGACATACACAGTAAATGGTAGGGCACTGAGGAGTGCGGAGGAACAAAGAGATCTGGGAGTTCGGATACATAATTCCCTGAAAGTGGCGTCACTGGTAGACAGGGTTGTAAAGAAGGCTTTTGGCATCCTGGCATTTGTAAATCAAAGTATTGAGTATAGGAGTTGGGATGTTATGGTGAGGTTGTATAAGACATTGGTGAGGCCAAATTGGAGTATTGTGTGCAGTTCTGGTCACCTGACCATAGGAAGGATATCAGTAAGATTGAAAGAGTGCAGAGAAGATTTACTAGGATGTTGCCAGGTCTTCAAGAGTTGAGCTACAGGGAAAGATTGAACAGGTTAGGACTTTATTTCTTGGACTGTAGAAGAATGAGTGAGGATTTGATAGAGGTTTACAAAATTATGAGGGGTATAGACAGAGTAAATGCGAGCAGACTCTTTCCACTAGATTAGGAGAGATAAATACGAGAGGACATGGCTTTAGGGTGAAAGGGGAAAGGTTTACAGGGAACATTAGGGGGAACTTCACTCAGAGAGTGGTGGGAATGTGGGACGAGCTGCCATCTGATGTGGTAAGTGCGGGCTCACTCTTAAGTTTTAAAAATAAATTGGATAGATACATAGATGGGAGAGGTCTGAAGGGTTATGGACTGGGTGCAGGTCAATGGGACTAGCAGAATAAAGTTTTGGCACAGACTAGAAGGGCTAAATGGCCTGTTTTCTGTGCTGTAGTGTTCTGTGGTTCTAAATCTAGCTTTTTGTTGATTACCTTTGCACTGGTTAAAATATACTGTATATATTTTGTCATTATCCATGCATTTTTAGTTGAAGAATGCAGCTTCCGAAATCTGAATGCAGCCATTTATTTATCAATTTATAAATATTCTCTTCAGAATTTTCTTCAAGGTACTTGTCCTTAATGTACAAAACTAATCTTCACTATCTGCCACTCTAAGTATAGCAGTATCCCATACTTTAAAAAGTCACAATGCATTTTACAGAGCTTTTTTAATTTATTAAAATTTTATTGACGATATATTTCAGGAACTGAATCCGTTCTTAAATAGACAAATGCATTACGCATTGACTACTGACTAATTGCATTTATTTGTGCATTTAAAAGTTTATAACTTGGTAGCTTAGAAAAATTAAAACATTCATAAAAGTATGGAAAATTATGAATGTGTAGATATTTATTGTCATTTCCAGCTTGCTTGTGTAACATTTGTAATAGCTAATTCGGCTCTTTGACGACAAAAAAAATCACTGAACTGAACTAAAAATGAGAAAGGAAAAATTCAAAGCCAAGTTGCATAATTTAGCTTTGCTCCCTGTAGTGATCATCCACTGCATGTATACGTGATTAACTACTGCACCATGGCTAGGTCTGAAATAAAGGAAGGTGATGACAGATTATTTAATTTGTTAAGGGAAAAATATTGCTGTAACTTAGAAGTCCCATTGGAACAGTTAACATGCACTTCAGCATCAGAATCAGTCGATGGGACCTTGATTGTAACCTTCCAACAGAGCGTAGCGGCCCCAGAAATGTAGCATATCTTCAGTGTTGCATTTAATTGGGCTCAAAATTGACAAAATTCAGAATTGACTGTTGCTATTTCAAACATTCTGATCAAAGAATTATTATTAATAAACTTTAAGGGAAAATAATGATGAAATTGAAAATTGGAGTTGTAATAATATTGGTCCTTAGTTTATGATTCATTGAAATAGTTCAAATTGAAAGGACAGCTATTTTCTGTAATGATAGCTCACCTTTCACAACTCCATTTGTTGTAGTGTTTGGATGTTTAAAGTATTTGAATAATTAAATACTTTTTGCTTTTCATTCTGAAATCTTGTGTGATTCCATTCAGTATTTTACAGTTTCACACCTTTGTCAAAGAGTAAACTGCTTGTTAGGTTAGCCATGTTCCCTGAAAGAATACGCGGGCCATTTCATTTCTTGACCCTCCCACACACCTGAAGGTTAATATTTTAATACCCAGTGATTTCTAAAGAAGGATAATATAATGTTTAGTGAAACGAAACTTTATTGGTTGCAGTTTTGAAGTGAGTTGCAGTAGGACGGATGACACGGACACAGTTGTAATTCCAGTGTATCTACGGGAAAAATATCGGCAGTCGAGCTATGGCCACCACAGCAACACCTGCTTATTTGGCCAACCTTTTATGATATCTGTGCCTAGAAGCATAACAGAGGAGAAGCTTTACAACCTGTTACTTATGAAAATGTGGTAAGTAGCATCCTAATTATTATCTTCTGAAAACTTGTGCTTACCATCTTATGTCACAGTCAGAGATCCAGTTCAGTGTGGTTAATATTAGTATATATCTGCTGCCATTTAGTATGTTACAGCTACTATTGATATTCCATCCCCCACCTGCATGATTATTTTGGAGATAAGGTTGCACAAAAATGGCAGTGTGCAACATACTTGCTATACAGAGTAAGTCACTTGCAAATAACTCTTGTTTTTAATTTGATCCATCATTGATGTTTTTGTTTGTCCGAGTTATTGCTGCTTCACTCCCCACCACCTTGTGCTACTCATCTCCCTGCTGTATCCCTCACAGTCTCACATTTTTAATCATTAGGAAAATTAATTTTCTGAAATATTTTAATCTGTACCTTTGATTTTAGCCGGTACATTAGAACATATAATGAAAACGAAGATGAGGAAGGAACCCTTCATTTTTCCAAAGACCTTGGTATCAATGGGAACGGGCAAAATGGTGTTCACGAGGAAGGATCTCCAAGTAAGAATCAAGTATTTCTAACTTCTTAATGTGATCAATCTTATTGGGAGCTAAGTGGCTGTTCTCTTGGCAATTTTCCTTCCCTCTAACAATAGGGCAATATATGTTAAGTATGAATGCTTAAATACTAATTGATACAGTCATATTTATGTAACCACTGACTGCACATAAAATATATTTACAAGTTTGGTTCTCTCATTGGCAAAATACTATGAGTAGTGATACACAATGCAAAAAAAATCAAGCTGTTGTGGGAAGTTATTGGGTCAGGCATCATCTCTGGAGAAACATGCACAGTTCATGTTTCAAGTCGAGACCTCTCATCTGGATCCCATCTCATCTGGAGTTGATAGTTCTTTCCCTGAACCATCAACTCCAGCAACACTGCCTTACCCTCTGAGTTCCTTAATCAGTTTGTTTATGCTCTGCACTCAGCATCTGCAGTCCCTTGTATCTCAGTAATTTACAATTTCTGGCTTGGCATTTGATGATCTGTTATATATTAAAGATTTCATAGTGCAATATTTTCACAAATTGCATTTGCCCTTGTTTGATTCTGTTCCACTTCTATCCATGTACTGTTCATGGACACATGGTGTAACCTGACAGGTTTGTTTAGACTGACTACGTGTGAGGCAAGTGAAATAAATAAAACTGAATTGTAGATATTGAACTAACCTAAGACATGTTAAAGTGATAACTTTTTCATGTCCGTCATGATAGATAGATTTTATTTTGTATGTGCGTAGAAAGATTAAGGTGTGTTATTGAGGCTGCAGGACAGAATAATTCCATCTTCCATCATTTCAAAATAGTTGTGTTAGTTTCTTCACAAATACAAATCCATATCAATAAATGGAGGTATTCATTCTCTTCATCTTTTGAATTTCAGATACAACAGTAGGATGTTTTTTTGCAAGTTTTCTTATAGTACTTAAGCAATGCTTCATCAGTTATAGTACAAAAATTGGCCCTTCAACCTACTACATACAGTTTTGCCCCTTTACGTTATTCCCATTTTCCCGCTTTGGGTCTGTATTCTTCTACACCTTGTCTATCTAAATGCCTCGAGTGTATTTAACTCCACCTCCTCGGACAGCATGTTCCAGAGATAAACTACAAAACATATCACTAACATCTCCATCCTTTCACCTTAAACTAGGCCCCCTTATTTTTGATAACCCCATCCAAGGGGAAAGATTTTGATTACCTACTCTATCCATGCCTTTCATCACCTTATTTACTTCTATCGGATCATCCCTCAGCCTCCTTCATTCTAAAGTTCAAAGTACATACAGTATATGTCACCATGTACTACCCTGAGGTTCATTTTCTTAGAGGCATTCACAGTAAATACAAGAAACACAGTAGAATCAGTGAAAGACCACACACACCAAGACAGACCAACAACCAGTGTCCAAAAGACAACAAGCTGTGCAAATACAAAAAGAAAAAAAAATAATAAATATTGGGAAACATGAGATGAAGGACCCCAGCCTATCCAATCTTTTCCCATAATTTAAAGTCCTCCAATCCAGGTAACAACTTTATACTGCTCTCCTTTTATGTGAATTTGAAGTACACAATTCAGCAGTAAGTCAAACTCCACTCAACTGAACACAGGAGTCAGGATGTAGTGTCCAAGCTCTGGGTGCTTTATTTGGACTGCACTCACACATACAGTTGTTGTTCCTCTCCACACCTTGTGGCACATCAGGCAGCAATTGCTGTTTCTTTAGCTTTTGTCTGTTTTTTACAAGGCCGAGTTATTAACTCAACACTCATCCAGCAAGGATGGAAAGTGTGTAAGGAGCCGGCCGGATTCAAACCCGGTATCACTTGCCCCGAAGTCTGGTGCAGATGTCACTACACCACTGGTGGGCTAAACGTACTATTGAGTAAGAATAAAAATACAATGATTTTAATGGCGCAAACAAAAGAAAGACAATAGGATTGTGTATATGTATAATTGTCTGTCTGAAAAACTCTGCCAAAACAAATGGTTCCCACCCCCCATGTGGTCCTGCTGAATTTCAGAATTAAAGACAACAGGGCTATATTTTAAAATAAAAGCCTGAACAATCCTGGTGAATCTGCTTTGCATTGTTTCCAATGTAGTCACATCTGATAATGTGTTGACCAGAACAGTGCATAAGACTCTTAAGTGCAGCTCAAATAGTCGTTTGTAAAGTTCAGTACTGTGGGAAAGTCTTGGACACATATATTTGGTTAAGGTGCCTGAGACTTTTGCACTGTACTGTAGAAATTTTATGTATGGCACTGTACTGTTGCAAAAAAACCCCACAAATTTCCTGATGTGAGTGATGATAAACCTGAATCTGATATGGGTCTGTATTGTGGACTGAGAGTGGGAAAGGGGTAGGGAGACAGGAATCATAGTTGGGAAAGGGAAAAGGAGGTGGAGGGAGCAGGAAACACCAGAAGGACATTCTGTAAAGATCAATAAACCCATTATTTGGAATCATATTATCTTGCCTGGTGTCTCAAGGCTGGGTGTGTCTGTACTCACACTACCCCCCCCCCCCACCCCTGGCACTACTCTACCACCTGTCCCACACTGCTTCGCCTGCACCATTCCCAACGTCCTTTGCTCCTGCTAGATTTAGAAACTCTTCTCTCCGCTCCATGTTGACAAATAAATATATAGACTGAAGACTGTACATGGCTGAAGTTTGATATTCTGAACTCTCTCCTAGAAAAGCAAGCATGCTGTCTGCTGTCTTCACTGCTTGTGGTGTCACTTTTGGGCAACTATGGCTTTAAACACCATTCATCAGTGTTCCTTTGTGACCTGTATTTACTGTATTGTTCCTATCTGATTTCTCAAATACATTCCCTCACAATTGTCAGGGTTAAGTTCCATCTGCAATGTTCCACTCAACCTTCTACCTAGTCTGCAGCTTTAGACAGTTTTACTCACACACCAATTACTGTGTCAACCATAATCTTACTAATCACACCTTCTGCTTTCACACCCAAGTCGTTAGTAATACAGTACTGTGCAAACGTCTTAGGCAGATATTTATAACTAGGATGCCTAAGACTTTTGCACAGTACTGTATATGTCAGCTTTATTGCTCTCATTATTGTAATGGTTAGGTTAGTTTAACAGACTCCACACGCTAGACGACTGGGTGACAATTGTACACCACCACTACCTGTTGTCACCAGAATCCAGTCTTCAAACAGATAGATTAATTTGTTAACATTTATCGTAGTTTCATTTTAAAAAGGATTTTAAATGGAGAGCCTTATCAGATATTAACTTTATTAGTCAGTGAACAATAGATTTTTCCACATTTACCTTCTATAGGTGCCTTTGACACTGCTTGAATCAATTGAAATTACCCCAGTTGGTCCCAGCTAAGGACAGGTATTTAGCTTTGTTGGCTAACCTTGACCTCAATAGCTGATGGTATAAGATTTGACTTTGCAGAGTTGTGTTTGCATTGGTAGTGTACTGCCCTATCCTGCTACAATTTAATATGATTAATTTATCCTGACGGGAATTAATCATATTATGGTTACTTGTGTATAACTTACTACAAAGAAAGAAAGTGGTATTTAATTAGAATAGTGAGACATGTTGCAGCAGCCAGACAAGTGCTGCACTCATTGAAATGCTTTGGAATTCTTAGTGAAGGATACCATTTTATACTACCTTCAGTCCATTGCCTTTGAAATGTACCTATTCCAGCATTAATGTTCTTACTGTGCAACGTCTAGTGGGCTTTCTCTCTAACGTTGCGCAAGAGCTCTGTTGTGTAGTACAACAGGTGTATGCTTATTTACAGTGAGAAGCAACAAGGCACATACCTCTTCAAGCAAACGATGGCGTAATGACTGGCAGTGGTTTTTACAATGGGTTCTTTCTGTGAGCAGGTGAAATGGAGACAGATGAGCAGGATGATGAGTCCAGTCAAGATCAAGAACTTCCTTCTGAAAATGAAAACAGCCAGTCAGAGGACTCCGCTGGGGGAGACAACGAGGACTCTGAAAATGGCATTTGCACTGATGATACTTGTAAAGGGCAGATATTTCAGGGACACAACAAACAGCTCTTTACATTCCAGTTCAATAATTTGGGGAATCCAGATATCAATTATGTCAAAGATGACAGGCATATCCGATTTGAAGATAGCAGGCAGATCAGGCTCGATGGTAAGTGTTGCAGGCTGGATGTGTAGGGTATTAAATGTAATCCTGCATGGTGCCCAAAGTATCTCTGTCACCCATCTATTACAAACTTATTTGGTGTTGGTTTGCTTTATGTCAGGAAGCATCTCAACCTACTATTATGTACTGTTGTGGCATAGCATCATTGAACAATATTTTAGCAGGATTTGTAGCACTCTGTACTTTGGTTGGCTATTTATACTGCTATTTATAGAACATAGAACACAGCACAGTACTGGGCTTTCAGCCCACGAAGTTGTGCCGACCTTTTAGCCCATTCTCAGATCAACATAACCCTTCCCTCTCACAATCTAACCCTACCTTTTCACATAGCCTTCCATTTTTCTTTCATCCATTTGCCGGTTTAAGAGTCTTGTAATGTCCTTAAAGTATCTGCTTTTACTGCCAGTCCAGCAGTGTAATCTACACACCTGCCACTCTGTGTCAAAAAAAATTACCTCTAACATCCTCCCCCCCCCCCATAATTTCCTCCAATGACCTTAAAATTATGTCCCTCTAAATATCTGTATTCAAGTGGACCTTACTTAAATGATTTTTCACTTTTCCACATTGAAATTGTGTTGAACACTTGTGATTCTGTCAATGGTTAATTTTTTACTGTGTTGGCTGAATGGCCATATTTCTTGCTTTACTTGAGCATTAAACAGGCTTTGATGCATATTAACAAACATTTCAATCTTCATATTCCCTTCCTCAGCCAGGGAATTCTCAGACGACATGTCCTAGGATCAGCTAACTCAACGATTTGCCCATTGAAACATTCTAGAAGTTATACCCTACTGCCTCTTACCCATTCAGCACAGTGTTGTGCTCCTAGGCTTTGATAGTGGCAGATATTCTAGTGCTGTATATCATTGCCTGGGGCTGTCAAAGTAGTCCAACATTCCAGCTCCTGAACTCCATATTGAGGAGTTGATGTTTCCATTGTGTGATGATTCTCAACATGGGATTTCTATTGTACACCAACTAATGCACAGGCTTTTCAGAACAAAATTTTGGTCCAATTGTAAGGGAATTCAAGGTAACTGACAACCAGACTCCTCTTCATGAATATGGTACACAGGGGCACACTCACTCAGATACAATACTGGATGTGGGCACTCAGTTGAAGGGATTTCTTATCTTGTCATTGCTAATTTGAACTCCATTTTTTTTGCTGGTTGAATATAGCTGTTTTTGCACCTCCCTCAAACCCAGCTTCATTGCTCAGTTGCTCTGCCTTACAGACAACTTCTCATACTTCATAACTCAACCATGGTGATGTCAGTCTGCTGAAGCGTTGCATATCACAGCTGAAACCAGACTTGCAAAAACCTTCTGATTTGCACACATTCCCTGGAATGGGTCACTGGATGGTTGTCAGGATGAGGAAACCCTGACCGATTTCCATCTCACTCACGGTCCATAGAGTGGGAATCAAGCTATATCCAGCTAAACACTGCTGTATTTTCTTATCAAGTGAGCCATTGCTTTCTAATGGATGCGCCTGTATGAAGACACCTCAACTGATTAAGAATTTACTATCTGTAGTATTGCGTACTTTTCAGAATTTGCTCTTCGTTCCTTTATCCCCAGAGCGAACATATCTGGCATTAGACTGGGATCCTGAAGTACGAAAGCGATGGTTTGATGACAGTGCAGCAGAGGTAATTATATCCCAAGACATACACAGTTGCAATGGTTTTTGCTTTGTGGAAAAAAAAGAAAATGAACAGGGTGAAATGTAGGAAATACTAAGAACATCTGTCCAATTCTTAAACTTAAGCATACAGTACGTAATGTAGAAAATATATTGTAAACACACAACTTTCAGGGTTATAACTATGAAATGCAGCACACAAGCCATGTGCTCAAAGTGTGGAGTAAATTAGAATATTTTTTTCTGAAAAATACCCATGCACATAGTCATGTTGCCATGATGCAGAATATTTTTAAGGGCATTCATTGATCAGGTCCTAAAATTATTGGCTTAATTCTATCTTTACTTATCAGTCTTAAAAAAAACATGGTAATACCATATTAGGAGAATAAGATATGGTGCATAACATTATACAAAAAATAATGTTTTACCTATTGCCCCATAAGGCAAACCCGGAGATAGTTAAATGTATTTTCAGCAATACATTCAAATTGGCATTCCTTTAAAAACATAGGAAGCAACTTTGTAGTGAACAAAGTAATTTTCTTCATATTTTACAAACTGATATTAGAAATCCTCCTTTTCTTTTAATATAGGAATTTGAGAAACATGAAAGCATGGAATATAGGCCTCAGAAAAAAATGTTTGTTAAATTAAAAGACTGTATTGAACTTTTTACAACGAAAGAAAAACTTGGTGCAGAGGACCTCTGGTGAGTGATTTTGCATAAAAACTCTCATCTAATTGCATTTGTTGAGTAAGTTGATGATATTGCTAACTGCTTACCTGACCGTTGCCTATCCACCTGAGGGAGAAATCTGTAAATGGAATAAAGAACAAGAAACAAGGTGTGCCATGCTCAACTTCAGGCATTACAATAGGCCACCGACACTTTAATTGACGGCAGCAAAGCAGCCCAGGTATTAGGAATCAGTAAGTGCATCAATTGGAACCACCGCAGCAGAAAGTCAGAGTGGAGCCTTGTACGTGAATGATTGTAATGCCAGGTCAACAAGCTGTTATTAGCACTTTTGATATACAAACATTTGTATTTCGTGTTCGTGAAGATTTGTGCTGTTTAAAATGTGATATAACTCCTTTTTCTGCTTATGTTTGTGACTCAACGTCTACTTCCAGCTATACCCCTGTTTTCTTTACCTAATCTCCACGTGAGCTTATTGCTGGTAGTTATGCTAAGCAGGCATCTGCCACAAATGATTTTTATAACAGGCTGTGTTGATTATTCAGAGATTTTGCCCACATATGCAGAATATGATAGACTCACTGATAGATGAACCTGCCACTCTGCCACTCATTGACTGAGTTCAACATAGGTTGTGCAGTAGAGGTGTGCTTTTCAATTTGTTTAAATGTACTTTATATTTACATATTTGTAGCTAGAAATAAAAGATATTTGTAAGTCACAATCATCGGAACAAGTTTAGATCCTAAGTACTTGTGGATTGTTATGTCAAAAGAGAGTTGTTTACACCATTAGGTGTAAACTTGTAAGTCAGTCAGGAGCAAGTTACCCATCCCTATTCTTTGATCACTGAATGCCTTTGAGAGTATCTGCTCCTGGTCATGCTGGCCACTACACACTCAAAACCACACGGTGGAGCCAAATTTGGAGAGGTCAACAGAAGCACAGCAGAAACTCCCACTTAGCTCTATACCTCATGATAACTTGCTCCCCCTGGGTTTTCTGCTGGATTGTTGTTTGACAGACAAGACCATGGAAATAATACATTTGTAAGTTTCTTGATATGTTTTTATTCAGGTACTGTCCAAACTGCAAGCAACATCAGCAAGCCACCAAAAAATTAGACCTGTGGTCATTACCTCCTGTGTTAGTGGTCCATTTGAAGCGATTTTCCTATTGTCGATACTGGCGAGATAAGCTGGACACTCTTGTTGATTTTCCTATTAGGTAAGTCAGAGACTGCAAATTATGGCTATAAAATCTGTAGGATACCTCTGACTTCCTAAGAAAATAATGATGATTATCTCTGGATTAAATGCACACCGTCTTAAGTGCAACCAAATCTCACATTGTCAAAGCTGTGTTTACAAGTCCTAGGCTGTTGTGTGGATATTAGTTTGACCAATTGGAAACCATGGTCCTAAGCTCTGGCAGAGTATGAATGTAAATCAGATGGGCACTTGGATGTTTGTAAGGAAGTGAGTGAAACCTGTTTTGTCAGCATCTCCACAGCTGGAGATTTGATCTATTCCAGTGATGGAAAACAGACACTTAATAGTGTTCATCAGAAGGGTGTGATGTCTTAGATTCATAAAAATTTGATGTGTGTGATGGTGAGAAGTCTTAACAATCCCAGGATGCCTTAATTCCTCCGGTCCAGAAGTCCTGGTTTTAAATCACTGTTCCTTCTGTGAACGTAGAACCCCTGCACCCACGATGTTGTGCTGACCTTTTAACCCCCAACATCAATCTAACCCATCCCTTCATTTTCCTTTCAGCCATGTGCCTATCCAAAAATCTCTTAAATATTCTTAACGTATTAGTCTCTACTACCACCTACAGCAGTGCGTTCCAGGCACCCAGCACCCTCTGTATTAAAAAGCCTACCTCTAACATCTCCCCTAAACTTTCTTCCACTCACCATAAACGGATGTCCTCTAGTATTGGCCTTTGTCACCTTGGGCATAAAGCGCTGGCTGTCCACTTTATCTAAGCCTTATAATTTATACACCTGTATTAAGTCATTTCTCACTCTTCACTCCAGAGAGAAAAGCCCTGGCTTGCTTAATCCTGGTAAATCTCCTCTGCACTTCCAAAGCTTCCACATCCTTCCTATAATGAGACAACTAGAACTGAATACAATACTCCCAAGTGTGGTCTAATCAGAGTTTTATACAGTGCCTTGTAAAAGTTCTTTTCCCCCCACCTTTTGTTCACTTAAATGAGTATTAAACCAGGGATTTTGATCCCATAAAACAGGAAAATTGTAAAGTATGAAAAACTAAAAATTCAACAACTGAAATGTCAGTAGTTCAAAAGTACTCACCCGGCTTCATTCAGTACTTAGTTGAACCACCTCTTGTAGCTATTGCAGCTAGTAGTCTTTTTGGATAAGTCTCTATTGGCTTTGCACAACGTGATGGAGCAAGATTTGCCCATTCCTCTTGGCAAAATTTGCTCAAGCTGTGCCAGGTTAGTTGGGGAGTGGCAATGGACAGCAACCTTAAGGTGTTTGATTGGGTCAAGGTCAAGACTCCGAATGGACCGCTCAAGGACATCAATTTTCTTTAATTGAAACCACTCCATGGTTGTTCTGTTAATGTGCTTTAAGTTGTTGTCCTGCTAAAGGACAAACTTCCTCCCCAGTTTAAGCTTTTTGCCAGAGACGAGCAGATTTTTATCCAGGATCTTTCTGTATTTAGTAGCATTCGTCTTCCCATCTATCTGGACTAGATTTCCAGTCCCAGCTGATGAAAAGCATTCTCAAAGCATGTTGCTACCTCCACCATACTTTACAGTAGGGATAGTGTTACCTGGCTGATGTGCAGTATTGCATTTATTTACTGTTGAGGCCAATAACTTACACTTTAGTCTCATCCACCAGACTACCTTCTTACACATCGTTATAGTATCTTCTAAGTGACCCTTTGCGGGTAAGGATACGCAATTTTTAACAAGAGCTTCTTCCTTCCTACTCTTCCATAAATGTCGTTTTTGTGCAAGGCCTTGGAGCTTAACTTCACCTCCAGTTGCAGCCACTGACTTCTGCAACTCACTCAGAGTGACTGTTGGCCTCACAATTGCCTCTCTTACAAGTGCCTTTCTTCTCTGGCGACTGAAGGGCGGCCTGACATAGGCAGTGTGGCTGTGGTTTCGTATTTTTTCCACTTTTTCGCAATGGACTGCACTGAGCTCCGAGGTATATTCAGTGCCTTTGAGATGGTTTTGGACTCTTCCCCAGATTTGTGCTTCTCTATTATTATTTCCCTATCTTGTCTTGGATGCTCTTTTCAGCAGAGAGATTTTGGGATCCAAGTTCATAGCTCCTTGAAAGTGGCTACACAGGTCGAGAGGATGGTTAAGAAGGCTTATGGAATGCTTGCTTTTATTGGCCGAGGCATTGAGTTCAAAAGTCAAGAGGATATGTTGCAACTTTATAAGACTCTGGTTAGACCACATCCGGAGTATTGCATACAGTTCTGGTTTCCCCACTCTCAGAAGGATGTTGAGGCTTTGGAGAGGGTGCAGTAGTTGTTTACCAGAATGCTGCCCAGTTTAGAAGTCATGTACTATCATGAGAGGCTAGACAAACTTGAGTTGTTTTCTCTGGAGTGCTGGAGGCTGAGGGGAGATCTGATGGAGGTTTATAAGATTATGAGAGGCACAGATAGAGTGGACAGAGAGTATCTGTTTCCCAGGGTTGAAATGTCTAATACCAGAGGGTGTGCATTGAAGGTGAGAGGGGGTAGGTTCGAGAGGGATGTGAGGGTTAAGTTTTTTACTCAAAGAGTGGTGGATGCCTAGAGTACACTGCCTGGTATGGTGGTAGAGGCAAATGCTTTAGAGGCCTTTAAGAAACATTTGGATCGGCACATGGATGTAAGGAAGATGAGAGATAGGGGCATGGTATGGGTAGGGGGGATTAGTGTTTGGGTGTTCTTGATTTGCTTTTTAGCTGGTTCGGCACAACATTGAAGGCCGAATGGCCTGTTTGTGTGTTGTACAGTTCTACGTTGTAGGTCTTCTTTTTGGTTTGGTCTGTTGAAAATCAACCATATTGTTGGACTTACAGAAAGTGGGGTATTTATTCAGGTGATCCTCTAATTTTCTGCATCAACAAATTAGGTGAGTTGGTAAGGTAAGATACAGTATTGCACCTGAGGAAAGTTAGTGCAGTAATTACAAGAGGGGATTAATACTTTCTCAGCATCATAATTTTAGTTTTTAATTTTCACGGGTTTTGGAATTTTTCTTTTGATTTGACATGATGCTCAATGTTTTGTAGATTAGCTGCAAAAATCCTACTTTGATATACAGTCTGCCCTCCGTATCCGCGAGTTCCGTATGCACAAATTCAACCAACCGCAAATCGGGAAAACCCAGAAGTTCTCTCTCCAGCACTCGTTGTTCGAGCATTATTCACTTCGCACTAGTGCCCTTCCCTTGGACAACATTGGTGGCATGGAGAGGGGAGACTTGCAGCATGGGCAACTGCCAGTCTTCCATACAACCTCACCCAGGCCTGCACTCTGGAAACCTTCCAAGGCGCAAATACATGGTCTCACGAGACTAACGGATGCCTATATTCCCTAAACAATATAGTATAAACTATTTACATAGCATTTACATTGTATTAGGTATTATGAGTCAACGGAACAGAAACACTGCGGGCGGCGGGTCCTGTGCTGCCCTGGGTCCTAAAGTCCTCTGATACTGAGACAGGTTAAATAAGGGACTTGAGCATCCGCGTTTTTTGGTATCCGCGGAGGGTCTCAGAACCAATCCCTCGCGGATAAGGAGGGGCAACTATATTTGAATTTAGAAAATGGGATAGTAAAATGTGAAAATAGTTGTTGGGCTGAATACTTTATCAAAGCACTGTAGAGCTTGCAGCATCACCTCATATAATATGGAATCTCTGTGAGCGTTAACTGAAGGAGGTAACCAGCGATTGAACAGGTCAGAGGGAGTCTTTGACTTTAGAATGGACTTTCAACAGAGCTTTTCTAATGTTAGATTTGTTAGGCTAGATGTAAATGAAGCATTTTACACTTGTATACAAGAAAGGTTGTAACTATGTTTCTCTCTGTTCATTAGTGATTTAGATATGTCCGAATTTCTTATCAATCCAAATGCTGGCCGCTGTGAATATAATTTGATTGCTGTGTCTAATCACTATGGTGGAATGGGTGGAGGGCATTGTAAGTATTCCCAATCAGTTTTCTTTTTCAGTGTCTACTAGAATGTGGAATCTATTGTGATGATGTAATTTTTAACTTTTAAACCAATTTCATTCACAAAGCTTGAAAATTAATTGTGCGGTTTCCCAGTGGCTGTCCATATCATTTCAACTTCTCATTCCCATCTCGACATGTCTGTCCATGGCCTCCTCTACTGCCATGATGAGGCCAAACTCAGTTGGAGGCAACACCTCCATATTCTGTCTTGTTAGTCTCCAACTTGATGGCATGAATATCAATTTCTCCAACTTATGGGAATTTCTTCCCCCTCCCCTTCTTACATTCCCCATCCTGGTATCCCTTTCACCCCTTCTCCTCACCTGTTCAACACCCTCCCACTGGTTACCCTCCTCCTTCCCTTTGCCTCATGGTCCACTATTCCCTCCTGTAAGATTCCTTCGTCTTCAACCCTTTACTTCTTCCACCTATCACCTCCCAGCTTCTTATTTCATCTTTCCTTCCCCCACCCGCCTATCTTCCCCCTCACCCAGTTTCACATATCACCTGCCAGCTTGTTCACCTCCCCACTCCACCCACTTCCTTATTCTGGCTTCTGCCCTCTTCCTTTCCAGTCTTAATGAAGGGTATCAGCTGTTTATTCTCCTCCATAGATGCTGCACGACCTACTGATTTCTTCCATTCCAGCATTTTCTGTGTGTTGCTCAAGATTGCCAACATCTGTAGAATTGCATGTGTTTATGCATGATTTCCTGTTGGATCTGGTTCTGTAATTAATGTATTTAATTCTGATTCATTTCTCCAACAGTAGCTCTACTGTTTAAAAGTTCCCTGCTTTATTATAAAAAATCTATTTGATGGTAATTTCTTAAAAAGTGAGGATTAAAATCACTCTAAAACAAAAAAGATCATGGGCATCAAGTGATAGATAATTTATCGTCCTGTGCAGGTGTTGTAGCATTGACTTGCTCCAACTAAATAAAACAAAAGATGCTGGAAACACAGTTAGGCAGTGTATGTGAAGGAGAAGTGTTTAATGTTTCAGTCTGAAGCCCTTTAAAAGTGACTTCTGAAACATTAACTATAGTTCTCTCTCCACACGATTTTCTGAGTGTTTACAGCATTTTCTGTTTTTATTTCAGATTTCCAGTAACCGCAGTGAGCTAGCTAATTGTGCTGCTTTCCCTGTGTTGAACCTCTTTCTTCCCTGTACCATCAAGTAAAAAGTGGGATCTTTTATCCATTAAACATTCAGATAATCAACTGCAGACTTGTTGAAAATTTGCAGGTGCAGAAAGCTCTCCTGGAGAGCTTGCCTGCACTTCCTGTCATCGTGCTAACGTTTTTTTATTTTGTAGACACGGCCTTTGCCAAGAACAAAGATGACAACAAGTGGTACTATTTTGATGATACCAGTGTTTCATCTGCAACAGAAGATCAAATAGTAGTAAGTATTTTCAATAGTATTGTCTCCTACAACACAATTAGTAACCTACTGTACCTTTTTTTTCTAAGCTGGAGTGCATATAGGTAAATTTTGGGATGCTTGCAGAAGTTTATTTATACAACCCAGAGTAGGCACTGCCCAGCAATCCTCCAGTTTAATCTTGGCTTGATCTCAGGACAATTTACAATGATCAATTAACCTACCAACCAGTACATCTGTGGACTGTGGGAGGAAACCGGAGCACCCGGAGGAAACCCACGCAGTCACAGGGTGAACATACAAACTCCCCACAGGCAGTGCCGGGAATTGAACCAGCTCGCTGCTACTATGAAGTGTTGTGCTAACCACTATGTTACCCTACCGCCTCCACTTTCTTTCCATCCTGCAGTGTATATATATTAAACTTCCTTTTCACAAAATCCTGAAATGAGTTCATGATTTGTTTTTGTCATTCTTCAGTAAATGAGTGTAAAGGGGAACAAATTGATTATTACTCTGACTCCCGTGTAGCATAAAAATGCAATAAAAATACAATCTTACGAAACACAGTCTACAATAAAGTGGCAGTGCATGGGAAGGCTGAAGGGTGCTGAGTGACTGATGTGGATATAGTGGTGATGGGGTGAGTTAACAGGTGGAGGTGTTGATCAGCCTGACTGTTTGGGGGAAGTAATTGTGCTGCCAAGTAAAGTTCCCTTGGCATTGTCCTTGTAAAAACCCAAGGCAGTGTCAAAGAAGCAATTTGGAAGTGTCATGCTCGGCTGAAGTGGATTTTGTTGCCAAATGAAACCACTGGCTTGGACAGTGCACACAGCACCCATTTTTGCATGGCAAGATAGCCAGGAACCCAGGACACCAGTATCAAAACAATGGATTCCACAATTTCACTCTGGTTCAACGTTTCATTGCAAATGTGTCTGCCAGACTTGGTGCTTGGTCAGAATTGGTTTTTCATCTTGTGGACTTACCATCGTGAAATTACTGTCTCTGGGCCTTTTGATGTCAAATTTAGCATATTGTAATGTGAACTGCATTTTGCTTCTCTTTTATGCCTATTCCTACTCCTCATCTCATTGTCTCATTGTGGGTTTGTGATTAGTTTGTCCATAAATTAGTTTGTCCTGTTACCGTACTGTATCTCCAAGTATAAATGTTCACAAATAAAAAAACGAAGGGAGTAAATGGAGGTAATGTTTGATGTACACCACAACTGGATTGAAACCAGGGCCATGAAAATTCATCTATAACATGAATGCTGGTGATACTTCGGTCCATTTAATTTTGCAAAAGTGTCAAATGGCATCAAAGACTCTGGTTAGTGATAAGCTGTGAGCAATATATTAATAAATTATCTTCTTTCAACAGTCCAAAGCAGCTTACGTGCTTTTCTACCAGAGACAAGACACAATCAGTGGCACGGGCTATTTTGCACATGACCACAGTGCCAAGAAGGAAGGTGCTGCTGCTTTAGGCCTCGTTCAGGACAGCGACGAGGACTGTAATGAGAACGACGTAGAGAATGAAAGCTGCATGCACACAAACTGACCTGTACCATTGCCATGTAAAAACTCTCCAATGCAGACTTCTGCACAAACTCTTAAAAAGATAGAAGCAAGCCACAAATTAGGAGTGAGATGTCAACTGGGGAAGAGGTGCTGCATCAGTCTGAGCAAGAAGCCATTTGGATTCTGTGTCAAAATAGACTTAAGGTGAATTACTTGAAGCTGACAATGTGTTAGAAATGCAAGTAGAAGCTAACTGCAATATAAGATCCATGAAATCTGTTTGTCTTACTGATGTATGCAGGTTCTTCACACTAAATATATGCAGAAATATTTAAGTGGTTCCTGTTTTCACTCTTCTATAGTTTTTGAAAATATACTGGCTAATGTTTTCCCAAAAATGCCATTTTTAAGTTAGTTTTGTGTCTGTGTGCTAAAGTGTGCAATGTATGTGCCCTGCTTCAGCAACAGAGAATGAGCACTTAAACTGAACAGACAACTGCTTCACTAATTCTGTGACAGTTTGCTGTCCTCCTTGGTTTAAACAATCAACGCAATGGGCCATAGAAGTTAAGGACTAGTGTCAGCTGCCATTTGAAAGTGTTGTGCTGTGACTTCCAACTTCCTGTAAAGTTGACCCAGAGAGGATTGCACCCACATTGTGAGCCTTGACAACACGTGCTGCTTGTGGATGTTTAGAAACTCTACTTTAACCCTTTGAGGACTGCAGTGGCATTTCTGCACCGAAACATGAATCACAACTGTGTTCGTTCAACAAATCAAAGGCGGTCCCACTAAATTTCTCGAATTCTCCTTTCCGAATAGTTGTGAGGTGCAGCGTTAGAAAACCATTTCTGCAGCTGTTCTGTGACGGAAAACTTCTTTTTGAAAACTGCAAAGAGCTTGCAGTACTCAGGGTTAAAAATAGAATATCGTAACATAAATTGATGTGCTGGAAAGTTTTCCTTTCTTCAGTGAACTGAACTTTGCACACACTCATTCTACTGTACAGCCAGGGGGCTATTCGAATTTCCTTCACATGACTAAGTTAGTGTATTAAAATTAGACAAATTTAATGATAGAATATAAATTATATCAAATTTGATAGAATGTGAGCAAGTGGGTTGATTTTATTTTAATTCCTGTTTGGAAATCACCATAGCCTTACTGCATATTAAATTATGTACTTGCATGTTGTATTTACCAATTTGTATGTGTGTGTGTGTGTGTGTGTGTGTATATATATATATATATATATATATATATATATACACACGTGTGTGTGTGTGTGTGTGTGTGTGTGTGTATATATATATATATATATATTACAAGGTACATTACATTTAATTTACGAGAGCTGTATTCAAGGGGCCAGGTTGCCAACAGCTAGAGTGGGATTTTCAATGTTTATTTTGGTGAATTGCTGCTTTCCATTCATTGTAGTTCAAAGGATGTCTTTCTCTTGGTTTATTACTGCCAGTGGCAGAACCTATAGAATGCTAAAGGATTGCTCCTCTCTACCTAAGTCAATTGCTATTGTGTCCAATTGCCATAAAATGAAATGATGGTCTTCACTTTTAAAAGAAAACAAACACTTTAAAACTGATTTGAATGTTGTATAAATAAGTTCACTCTGTGAGTGCACACTTGGTAAATTATTTTATTGAAATGTTACAGCTAAGAGATATAGAAACACTATAGGCCAGGATGAGTTACATATGTCAAGAATGGCTTTGCTGGGTAACTTGATGTTAGTACTGATATTCTTCTTGATGTTTTACAGTCAGTATCTTTGCCTTTTGATTTTTTCCCTTTGTTTTGGTAAAGTGGAAGATACAAACCTCCAGCATGTCTGAGGTAAATATTTTGGCTGCACTACTTTTCATTTCATTTTCCATCTGAAACCTGCATGTTTATTTATGTAGATCTACAATGAAGTTATTCTGCGCCTTAGTTATGACGCTCTGTACTGGTGGCTGTGTAAAGAGACTGCCCAACTCAGTTCTCACTGCTATTTCCAGGGATGGGGGAGAATAACTGCACTGGTGTGGCCAGGTATAGTGTGGTAATGTAAAATGTTTTTCAATGAAGGTTTACAAAGTTTCATACCTAGCGATAAACAATTTGCTTAATTCATGTGTCCTTTACAGGCAATTTATTGTTAAGATATATTTGTGGGAACTTTGAAATAAAGCTGCATAATACTTGCATATGCAACAATTGTAATCTTTACATATCAATAAAAATAGAAACAAAACATTTAGAACAAAGATGCTGGAAGATTAAGTTGTTTCATGAATAGTGTTGACATCTCAGAATCCTCTCTTTTAAATAGCTCTGTGAACCATAATAAGTTCAGTATCTGACTTGAGAGAAAGATTAGTAGGTTAGCTGCAACAGAAATTGTGTAGTTCTGCGGCCCAGTGATAAATCGTTGGACAAGAAATAGCTAACTTCCTCTTAAGTTTATTAGCAGCTAAATTTGCAAATTGAGTGACGACACAGTGCATCATTTGTTTTTTCTAATGAGCAAAATAACAATCAGCCTTGCTCTGGAACTAATGACTGGTTCACTGTGGACTTGAGAATAGGAAATGTGTTTCTTCATTGCCATTCGCAGCCATGTTACTGAACCATGTGTAGATTCAGCCCTGCTGCACCTAAGGGAAAGCGTTTGTCTTCAGTCACTACCTCCTCTGGTTGCTTTCTCCTGTTGGGGCAGCATGGCAAATTTGAAGGTGCAAAAGGAAAGTGGTCCAGACTATTGAAAGAATTCTGCCTGAGTGTTTGGAGTTGTGTTAGGATGTGTGGGTGCAGGGTAGTTGATTAGAAACTTGGAACATAATTATTATTCCACCATGAGCAATGTGTTAATCTATTTACTGCGAGAAGGTCCTTTCTGTTTCCTCTGCTACTTGAAGCATCAATAATTGTAGATGGGGGATCGTGATGCATTTCTGCTGGGGAAGCTACTGGTATGATCTGCTTTGCAAAATATGAAGATTCCTAGGTGTTCTTCCTTCTGAAGAGAAACCACCTTATCCCCACACATTGATTAGGACCGTATTTGCAGTGCCTATTATTTTTGACTTGCAAACTTACAGGTGTCACAGTTTTTCACATTTTAAATTATGGAATAAAGTCAGTTGCACAGCACAGATGCAGGTGGTCCAGCCCAATTGCCTGTGCAGCTTTTCCTAACAGCTGTCAGGCAATGCACTGCAAATCATCAACTTGCATGCTGCCTTTAAAGTGTGTCTGACCACATGCCTGCAACTTCTTGTAATAATTTGTATGCGTTCTGCTTTTACTGGCCTCTACATCATGCAACTTAAGTTTATCCCACTTAAAGCCTTCCTTCCAGATCAGATAGTGTGGGTCTGATACAAGTTAACAATGGCGTAAAGTTTGTACCTCAATGATTGCACTTAGAATTAAGTAGTATAGGATTTATGTCCAAATCAAAGCTGATTAAAATAATGGTCATGATTACTATTTGGCTTCTCAGCTCATTGAATCTTATGTGTGAGGGAGCCATTCAGCTATACGTACTGATTACAGCTCTCTAAATGAGCTACTTTATTAGTGCCAAGGTCCTGAACAGTGTTTTCTTGTGTATGTCATATTCTGAGTTTCATTGCGATAATTCCGATGATGCACTAAGCAATTGTATCTCATAGTGAGTTGGTTTTGTTGAGTGGTTTGTTTACTTGGCAGTTCAGCAAAGTGTGGAAACAAGTGCTGGACTTCTCTCAGCTAAGCAGGAAAGGGCAGAAACTGCAGGCAGCTTCTCTGAGGGGCGAAAACACAGTTAATGTCCCAGGCCTTGGGTTCATGTTAAGAGATGAACAGCAAACATAGAGGTGGAACGGTAAAGGAACATGACTGAATGTGGAAATCACAGCTAATTTTTAAATAAATGGTACAGAACAAAGGGAGTTGAACAAGCCTGTAAAGCGGTAGATATGAAGGAAGCGGGGCCAGGTATGATGGTTAAAGGCAGCCGGAGTTCAGATTGCAGGCCTCCTTGCTGGTTGTCCCAAAGGATTCTGCCCCCTGTGTCTCTGCTGTAGGATACTGCTTTTGCAGAAAGTGGATGCTGTGGTCAATTTCTAAAGTTAGTTGGGCCTGGTGTTAAGGCTGGAAGGTAGTAAAGGAGAAATGCTGGTCCTTAAGTTGCATTAAGCTTCTTTGTTGAAGCAGGAAAATCAGGGTCATAAGCATGGTCTTTTGTGAGTCAATTCCCCAACCCCCATTTCCAATTTGCTTCCCAATTGTAGAAGAACTTTACATTATAACAGTGCAATCACTCAGACTAAGTCTGATATTCTCCTAAGGGCTTGTCCATTGCTGGGTCCTCAGGTGGCTGTAAAGGCCGACCTGGGATCCACATTCTGGTGTAGTGTGGGCAAGAGTAAGTGGGGGGCTGTTCGGTCTCTCCTTCCACAGCTCCCACTTGTTCTCTGCGGCACACTGGAGGTCACTTTCATGTAGTGCAGTTCCCTCTTGAGCAGACTTCCTCCAGGTGTATAATTCCAGGGCACTTTGCAACTGTTTGAATGAAACATGGCTTTAGAAATGGCTCAGGCTTGTTGCAATCTGCTCAATGTCTAAATTCTAATTACAGATCTCTCTCATCATTTGGCTGTTAGAAACATCTCAGTATAAAGGAAGATGTTGATTTGCCTGATATCAGTGAAGAAATTGACCAGTTGCAGTTACAAATATCCCAAAACAAAATTGCCAGCCTGACAGCCTCTATTCACGTTTCTTTGGAATTTTGAAATGTTTTTCAGCTGATGTCGAATGTTCTGCAGTAAATGTGAATGACTTAATTTCAATATATACCTAACAAATGAACATTTACCAAGAAAGTCAAGAAAAAAATGTCTTCAGATTGTTCATAGTTTGAGATTTATGAGCATATATCATAAAGCAAAGTACTCAATGTAAATCAATTACATAAACAGCTGCTGTGTACCTGAGTTTACAATAAAGATGTGTTTGCATATATAAAGGCTTATTGTTTTGAGAATGGATCTATATTCCACCCAGTGGAATTTCCAGTTTAAACTCCTATATTTCTCCTGCTTTTTTAAAAAAAAGTCTTCCTTAAAATACAACAGTGCTTGAAGTTACTAATTCCCCCTTTTTTGGTTTGGTGATGGTTTTACTTAAGCCTTCTGAGATCCAGGAATAGTTTTGCTGTAGAGAGCATCTTCAGTTCAGCCTTTCCTGTCTGGTTTGGTGCGGCATCCTCCCACTACATACAAAAAATACAGCGATCTGTCAGGTCATTGGCTGCAGGGTAACATCACCGCAGGACTTGCATGTGTCCAGGACAAAGAAATGGGCAGGAAAGATCATTGCAGACACAACCCACCTTGCAAACTGCCTTTTCCAAAATCTCCCATCTGGAAAGTGCCGCAGGGCTATTAAAACAAATGCTTCATTCCAACTGGAATGTTTCTTCCCCCAGGCAGTTAATTTGATCAGCTATTCTAGTTAGTCCATCCCACCCCCTCTATTGATAATCCCCGTTGCTGCACTGTAAACACTTTAAAACCACTTTTTATAATGTTTACACTGTAAATACATACTGGTATTTATGTATTTGTGCACATTTTAATCCGTATTTATATTTCTAACATTTTTATTTTATGCTTTATGATTGTTGAAAGTTTTTACTGCATGACAAGCCACATACCACAGCAAATTCCAAATATATGTAAATG